>NC_035443.2:13882022-14182022 GCF_002127325.2 Helianthus annuus
ATTGATATTCAAATATTTCTTCTTAGAGCGTATTGATTTGACCCCATAAGCGGGACCACCACCCAATAGCATGTTGCCACCTAGAGAATCTCCTAATTGTTTCAAAGCAACTAGAAAGAGATTCTTGAACCCGAAAGAATATTACTTGCAACAGAATAAACAAATTGAAAGTAAACCGCATACAAAAGGGTCAAAATTCATGGTGTTGGAACCAAAGCAAACCAACTCTCATGTTACAATAAGTTTAATAAGAAGTGAAACAAAGATGAGGTTCATTACATGTTCTGTTTAAACAACAAACATGATAGATACTACATATCTGGTTTACAATAATACCTAACCCGCTATATCTTTACCAAAAAGTCCTCTAATCCCTTGTGTTGGATCTTTCTGCTTCACAATCGACTCCCCGACCAACACCTGCACCACGCAAACAAATTTGTACCTTAAAACACCATTCAACAAACAACATAACCTATAACGTTGATCAAAACCAACGGTATAAAACAAGTCAAAGATAGATCTACTTACGGCTTTCACACCAGCTTCTTGCACGTACGCAATGTCAGCAGGAGTGAACAGTCCAGACTCCCCGACCACCTAAAACATTCAAAAAAAAGTATATATTTATATTAAAAACCGATTTTGAGCATAAAACGAGCGGTATCCTCACTGTGTTGAACTTACTAATATGTCCTTTTGTCGGATTGTTTCCCCACGTTTTCCTTCAAGCAACCTCTTTGTGTTGCTAGTATCGACTTCAAATGTTTCTGCACGCGTGGCATGAAAATGTTCAAGAATAAGGTATATGATGAGATTATAGATTATCATAATTCATAAAAAAGTGATGATGAAATAATGAAATAAATTATTAATAGAAAACAAGTAAAAGAAATAAAGGGCGTACCGAGGTTGCGGTTATTGATGCCAATGAGTTCAATTCCATCAATTGCCAGCATCCGATCCATTTCGTTCTCGTCATGTACCTAACAACAAATATTAATTATACAAATAATTCATTAAATACTCCAATATATAATGATTAGGGGTGCAAACGAGCCGAGCTACTCGAGCTCGGCTCGAAAAAAACTCGAACGAGCCGAGCTTAAACGAGCTCGAGCTTGAGCCCGAGCCTGAAAACAAGCTCGAGCTTCGCTTATCGAGCTCGAGCCGGCTCGCGGGCCTAATCGAGCTTTCTATTTATATATTTTTTTATTAATATATTAAACATATATTTATATAATAATAATTACCATTTATATAAATATAAAAAAATAACTAAATTATATGTATAATAATAATTATAAATTAATTAATAAATGCTAAACGAGTAGAGCCCGAGCCGAGCTCGAGCTTTCATATGTTAAACGAGCTCGAGCTCGGGCTCGGCTCGGCTCATTTGCACCCCTAAATTAATGATATATAAAAAAAACAAATAAAATTAAGCTTCAATCTACCTCGACGAGTGCAGTGAGACCAATCATTTTGCAAATCTTAAGCATGTATTTTATGTCAAGATCCGGTAAAACGGCTGCAATTAACAAAACACCATCTGCACCCTTTGTTCTCGCATAATAAAGCTGCCATGCATCCACAATAAACTCTTTGCACAAAAGAGGGCACTGCATTTTATATAAAAAAAATAAAATTCAAAACACGCTGAAACTCATAAAGTGTAACAAAAATAAATAAATAAAAAATATTAATAAACTTACCTTGACTCCAGCACTATGTATAGCCTCAAGATTCTCAAAGCTCCCCTTTACAAAATCAACAAAAAAACAGAACATATATTTTAAGACACCGTCAATATTAGTTAAAGCAAACATGAAATAATTAATATTTACCTGAAAATATTTTGAATCAGTCAAAACACTAAGGCATGCTGCTCCACCTTTCTCATAAGCTTGTGCGACTTCAACCTGCCGTGAAAACAATTTTAAACAACTTAATTAAAAATAAAAATTGGAAGAATTTGGTCAACAGTAAAAGCATAGTAATTAGATTTTAGAGTTAAATGCCATTTTAGTCCCTATGGTTTAGGCCATTTTGCCAGTTTAGTCCAAAGGTTTTATTTTTTGTCAGTGGGTCCAAAAAGGTTTCACCTTTGCCATTTTAGTTCACCGGGTTAACTTCATCCATTATTTCTGTTAACGAAAAGGGCAATTCGGTCATTTTATATGGCCGAATTGTCCTTTTAGTTAACAGAATTACATATAAAACTACCGAATTGTCCTTTCTCGTTAACAGAAAAAACGGATGAAGCTAACCCAGTGGACTAAAATGGCAACAGTGAAACCTTTTTGGACCCATAGGGGAAAAATGAAACCTTTGGATTAAACTGGCAAAATGACCCAAACCATAGGGACTAAAATGGCATTTAACTCTAGATTTTATTACACCAAAATGCAACATACTTTCACATTTTTATCATTGTAAAAAAACACCGTGTGAACTGTAATTTATTATAATCATAGAAATGTAACTTTCTATAACAAGAAAAGGATTTTTCTTACATACAACAATGACAAAAGGATGAAAGTTACATTTCGGTGCAACTAGCCGTAATGCTTATAAGTTCATTAAGGGAGCATAAGCATACGCATCACGCATGTACACATATATGTTTGTTTAAAATCATACGTATATATGTATATATACATACATACACATATATCAACACAGGGAGGCAACTTACAGGATTGAAATCTTCCCTTATAACACCTCTACTTGGCGAAGCCTTTTTCACTTCCGCAATTAAAGCGGGCAATCCTGTTCGTAAATACGATGCCTTAAGAGCTCCTAAAAAGTCTCGAGAAGGTGGAGCATTTTCGAGAGCCTTCTTTAGTGTATATATTGGTTTTATCTCTTTCATCTGAAAAACGATTCTTATCAGATAATCGCTACAATAAGGCCGCATTTGAAATCAGTTTCAAACACTTGGATAAACATATTCTTGTCTTGATTTGATTATTCAGGAGTCAAAAAACGTACCTGTGTAACCTCTGTATCTTTGTTCCATACAATCTCCTCTAGTATATTCCGAGGAGTATTCCCTTCGTTCTGCAACCGAAACTCGAACGGACCAACATAATGCAAAGGAGGTCCCGTTGGTGGCCTTCTTCTTATCCGAATACCCTGAGTTGCAGCTATTTCATCTTTCAAAACCCCAATTTCCCAATCTTTACTTTTCAATTCTTCAACTAATGAATCACTAGTTGCAGTTGCAATCAAAGGCCCATCCTTTGTCCCGGACTACAAATTAATCAAACAAAAAATATTAATCATCTAAAAAAAAAAAAAAAACTTTTCACTATAAATTTATTAAACAAACAAATCTTTCACAACCACATCTCCAACTAATCATCTTTAAAAAAAAAAAAAAAAAAAAAAAAAACCTTTTTTACTATAAATTTATTAAACAAACAAATCTTTCACAACCACATCTCCAATAACAATATCCCCAAATTTTAAATCCAAAAAAAAAAAAAAACTAAAATCAAACTAAACTCTAATTAAATCCACATTTGCCCATAACTAGGGTTTTCGCTGATACAATGCCCGTTTATCAATCAAATTCAATAACTGTTAGATATTTTAGTGTAATCGGGATTGACTTGGTGATCAAAGCGAATAATAATATACATCAAGCAAGTTAGGAGGTGCGGGAGTGCACACTTGTTTGAGTTATTATAATTCGAAGTGTCCGTTCAGAGCCCGTTCTCTACCCGGGTTCCAAGCGGCAGAGCCCCTGGCTTGGCTGGGGTCGAAAAATTTTGTTTTAATTAAATTGCCTTAATAAAATTCCTGGTTCAGACGAATGCTTTACACACATACACTTGTTCAATTTCTCGAAAATCAGAGTTGTATCCGATTAAATTATTCGGGAGAACCACCGAAATAATTTAATCCGAGAGTGATTACACGTGTTTGATCATATTAAGCGCGCAAATTGATGAAAGAACCATGAGAAACTAATTAACTGATGATAAAGTTGTAAAAATATGAAATTAAGAAGACAATTTACACGAATCACCTGTTGAGATCGAATACAGGTAACAGTGTTTCTGCGGGCGTCCATTGGGATCGATGGAGACTTGAAGGATTTGAATCTGGAATTAGGGTTTATAACCCTAACCCTGAATCCGACGTGCATCAGTGACTCCATTGTTTTTTTGTTTAAAAGATTAATCGGCGGTAAGTAGAGTTCATTGGGTCACACTCGATTTATATTAACACTTGATGCTCATTAAGTTCAGTGTGAACAGGATGATATGGTTTTGAATTTTTTTTTTTTTTTTATATTGGATTTAAATAACTCAAATTTTCGTGATTGTTAGATAACACTCTCAACATTTGATTTGCACTACAGCACTTTCAATTTTTAATTTATTTTCTCCTGGCACTCCCAAACTAATTGTATCATAACCCAGTTAACTAACTTAGATGCGACGCTATTAGATCACCCGTAGTGGGGCGTGTTTTTTAAAAATTTTTCAAAAAAAACGCCGGATAACGCCCCCCCTCCCACTACACCCGGCGTTTCCGGGCGTTATATTTGAAAAAAAAGCACACCGGCGTTTTCTTTATAACGCTTAATCTGGTTTGTTTATTGGTTGACCAACCAATCACCACTCACATACATGTCTGACAAGGTATTAATACTAGAGAGAGGGAGATCATGCATGTGGCCAAAAACCTTTTTTAACTCACTGACAACTTTTGAATATAATATGTATTTCGTTTGTTTTGTTTTTTTTTTTCATTAAAAATAATATGGGCGTTATTGGCATAATGCCCCACTACGCCACTTTTGCTATAATGCCCCATCGCTGACTAGGACGCCACGTGTCGGATAATGCCCCATGGTGGGGGCATTATAACCCACTACCACTACACATGGTCTTAAACAAGTGCCACATTAGATGTCACGTCATCAAAAAGCCACCACAGATGTCATATCATATGTCACGTCATCAAACAAGTGTCACACCAGATGCCACGTCATCAAAAAGCCACGTCACTAAACAAAGTGTCACATCAGCAAAAAACTAACTGAGTTAGGATTTAGTGGAGTGTCAGAGGGAAATAAGTTAAAAATTGAGAGTGTTGTGGTATTAATCGAAAATTGAGAGTGTTATCGATTAATTGATGAAAGTTAGGGTTATTTAATTTTTTTTTTTTTTTTTTTTTGTGGGGGGGGGGGGGGGGAGGGTTTAGAAGGTTATGAAAACGTAATTTTATGTATATTTTTTCAACTAGTATCTTGTAAAGCAGAATATTCATGCAAGTGTGTTGGTAGGTTTTGAAAGTATTGAATATTAAGCATTGGAAACTTGTATTGTAAAAAGTTGTGATTGATTTATGAGAGAATATGTAACATGTTTTTAATGTTCATATTTTTTTACTTATATATTTAATATATGTGTCGGGTAAATAGAGACATAAAGTTACAATCAAATGTTACAGACTTTTAGGTTTGTTACCAAGAAGTCTTGTTAATAAAGTACTTGCTTAAAATATATATTTATTGATGTTTGTTAAATAAATATAAAATATAAGGAAGACACCTAATGACTTATGTTAAAAGTTATGCATCACTCTTAATAAAAGATATGAAAAGATATGTAGGGACATGTATGATATAGAGTCATAACATGCAGTTGTGTTAAATTTTATTTTATTTTTTTTAACGGTAAAAGGTTCGAACATGGTTTCACCTAAGAGATCCTTGTGTTAGATGTAGCACAAGAGAGAAGCAAGAACAATTAGACATCTAATGTTTGTTTGATTTTTGTTGTTCTTTACTTAAAATTACCCACTTATCTTCTATTTTGATGATATTAGACAATTAGTGCTACTATTAAAGTAGTTGTTAACCCTTTGATACTAATATATGGTAAGAAGAAAAAAAAAAGGTATAAATAGTAATAACATTAGAGATAGATATTAATGCTAGCATTAAAGTAGTTGCTAATATTTTCAAAGTATAAATAGTAATATTTTCAAAGTATAAATAGATAGTAAAGTACCATTGTTGCTAACACTTTTTATGGTAAAAACGTATAAATAGTAATAACATTAGAGATGCTATTAATGCTAAAATTATATTAGTTTTTAACACTTTTTATATTATTTTAGAGATGCTATTAATGCTAAAATTAAATTTATTTTTTTACCACTTTTATATTAATTTTATAATGATAATGATGTTACTTTATATACACTTTGAAATTTAAAATGAAAAGTAAAATAATTATTAACTTATTTTTATAATTATTATTTTAACAATTTTTTGTTTTTCATATGTAATTTTTAAGATACCATATTTATGAAGTTTAAATTACGTCGTTCTCACATGCTAATTTTATCTGTGTCTTGTTATAAAATTTGTTTAAAACCTAGGTGTGGATGGTAATGTATACGTTGTCGAAGCACAAGTATACATGTCATCAAAGTTGACTCACAATTTGAAATTTAAATGAATAGTAAAATAATTATTACTTGTTTTTATAATTATTTTTTTAAAGTTTTTGTTTTTCCCTTATAATTTTTAAGATACGATATTTTATAAAGTTTAATTATTTCGTTATGACATGCTAATTTTTATCTATGTCTTGTAATAAAATTTGTTTAATATCGGAGTTAATTACACTGTTAGTCCCTGTGGTTTATAGGAAGTAACAAGATCAGGTATTAATAGTTTAAAATCACATTCTGGGGTACTAACTTTCAATTTTGTAACAACCTAGGGTATCAAGACTAACATATGTTAGTTTTTTTGTTAGGTTTAAGGGCACTTAAGTCATTTTACATCTAAAGGACTAATGATGTAACTATATGGTTAACCAAGAACTGTTGCTGTAATTTACAAAAAGAAAAAGAAAATAACATTACAAGACTATTGTAATTTACAAAAAGAAAATAACACTACAGGGACTGTTTTGTAGTTTTTTTTCCCCCGCCCCCACTCTGCAGATCACATTAGTTATTCTTAACTCACTCTGCATATCATTTGTTCTTTTTCTACATAAACAACAAAAGAAACGATATGAACTCCTTTACAAGAATCAATTAAGTTCGTTATTTTTTCTAGAAGGCTACTAATAGGGGAGCAAGGTATACACCAAAACCCTTCAGATAGAATCAACAATCAGTTTCTTAGCCACTAATCAAATCCCGGCGTTTTGTTGATAGTTACACGGATCTAAAGAGATGTAAGAATCCACGAACGAACCTGGACGAATCAACTGTTCGAGTTCCGCCACATCATACGTACTAAACACATCACATTGTATGGATGTGATAATGATGATGATGTTTCTTTTTGGTAGCACAATCGAATTTAAAAACGAACAATTAACTAGGTAACTCCGACGGAATCGTACCGGCGAGTCTGAAAACACGAGTGAGTGAAATTAAGCGGTTTTCTGGCGGAACCTAATGAAACAAAAGTCAGTCGCCACATTCAAGCCCTAATAAAATTCCATGGATTTTATCAGAAATCCTCGCCACCGATCAGATTGTGAAGCTCCTACACTGGCCACATTCAAGCCTAATAACTGGAATCTAATGAAACAAAAGCCAATCGAAGTAGGTTCCACTCAAAATTAAACATGTAGGATGCGTAGCGAGGGTTGGTTTTGAGGGTTGAGCAACTCACCGGAGATGGGGTTTGGAGGCGATTAGTGGTGGTGGGGGAGATGGCTGATATAGAGAGATCTGGATTTATGTTTTCAAAATCTCATTTTATTTTGTTTAAAATTATTTTAGATAAATAAGTATTTTACACAAATAGTCCTTGAAATTATAAAGGGTGTTTTTGTAATTTCATAAAAATATAACAGAAAAACTAACATATGTTAGTCTTGATACCCTAGGTTGTTACAAAATTGAAAGTTAGTACCCTAAAATGTGATTTTAAACTATTAGTACCTGATCTTGTTACTTCCTGTAAACCACAGGGACTAACGGTGTAATTAACTCTTAATATCGAGGTGTGGATGGTAATGTATACGTTTTCCAAGCACAAGTGTAAATGTCATCAAAGTTGATTCACGGTTTAGTTTTTTATAGTATAAAGTAACGTTGTTTACCTTTTCTGTCATTCTAATAATATAATATAATGCGTTGTAAAATTCTGAATATACCGGTACGACATGTTTATTTTCATCTATGTTTCAATAAAAGGTTTGTTCAAAATCGAACAGGTTATATATTTTTATATCGTGACGAGACGAACTGATATAAGCTAACATCGGTTTCGGAACCGACAACGTTCTTATTATTATAATTACTTTTGAGCGAATTTTGTTTTTCTCTTATAACTTTCAACCTACGATTTTTATAAAGTTTCGATTGTGTCATTGTCAATTTGTTCTAACAAGTCATCAAAGCTTTTGTAGGGTTAGTTTTTCTCTTTTCTCTTTTGATTTTATTTTTTACGGTTTTACACATTTTGTTTTACACATTTTATAGTTAAACGATTTTTTAAAGTTCGCTTTCATATTTCTTAAGGTTTATTTTTACAACGACGTAATATTTTTCGTGATATATAAATATGTCGTTGCCACATGATTTTTATCTACGATTTAATATACAATACCGCACCATTGCAATGCGTGGTAGCTCCTACTTATTAATAACATTAGGGATGCCATTAAAACTAAAGTTAAATTGTTTTTTTCTACAATGTCATATAATAATAACAACAAGAACAACAACAAAAACGACAATAACTAGCGTATTTGTTCGCATGTTGTGACGAGCATTTGACGTTACAATATTGGTATGATACCTACACTCAGTATAGAAATCAACACGTGTTTTACGTCGACTGAAAACAATAAAAACGAACAATAGAACCGACACCGATGTTATTCGAACGGTATCAATTGGTTTAGATCATCATGGTAATGGTACCGATATTCATTTATCGTCGCATACAGAATTGTATAAATGAAAAATGACCGAAACCGAAAACCAAAAAAATAAATACATGTATCAATATTGATATTGTTCGGTAAAGTAAGGTAGCGACAGAATATCAGTTTATTGAAAGCAAAAACCATAAAAATAAATACAGGTACCGATACCGACGTTGTTCGGTCGGTTCTAGTTCAGTTCACTACGGTAGCGACACGATATTCATTATCAAACACGACACCATAAAAATGAGTACTGGTATCGATATTGATGTTATTTAGTTTGGTTTGGTACGATATTGCAGCGCTACGATGTCAATTTATCGAAAGTAAAAACAATAAAAATTAATAGCGTTACTGATACATGTGTTGTTCGGTCAGTTTCGATTCAATTTGGTATGATAGTGGCACAATATATGTTTTCAATCCAATTTATATCGTAATTTTGAAAATAATGGAAAAAAAATCAAACTAAATGATCAATAAAATATTAATAAAAACAAATAAGTCCTTAAAAATAATAATTTAGCATTTATAGTCGGTTTCGATTCAGTTTGGTACGATGACGGCAAAATATCCACTTTTAAATAACATTTATACTGCAATGTTGAAAAGAAGTAAACATGGTTGCGGAATTAAATTAAAAAAAAAAAGTTAAATAAGCAAGTTCTTAGAAAAAACACAAATACTTAAAAAATAATTCACAATTCATTAGAGTTGTAAATTATTTTATAACTAGTGGAATTCCCTCGCGTGTAGTGGAATTCGAAAGGTATCGATGGGTTCATTATGTATGGTACTGACATAGCAACGGAAAGAAAAACCAAAATTTAAGTTGTAATGTGTCCAAATGATATCAATACTTGTTTTCCTTCAATTTAAGGTTAAGGATTCAAATCCATTTTCTCACCTTTTTTAATACAAGTGTCTTCAAGTAACTCCACATTTTATTTGTACCGGACCTTTTCTTAATATAAGCCAACAAAAACACATTTCAATTGTGTTTAAATGGTTTGAAGTCTGTTAACTTCATGTGTTTTGTGTCTTCTAAAGAAGTTAAAAGGTCATGGGAGTGGGCGAGAGAATGCACGACAAGGGAATCATTTGTGGTGGTATGGGTAACGTGTATAATTAACCAGGTCGTGTTTGGATTGTAGAATCATTTGTGGTGAATACATATTAAATTGTACAACTTTCCGTTCGAAGTCCATACATAGACATGGTATACCTATACTATACTAACCAAGCCTGGAAGCGCGTTACGCATAAACCCGCATGATTACATAATGAAATTGAGACCTTAATTGAGGTTAACGGCGAACTTATTTGAAGAACTTTGTGACACTATCAAACAACCTCAGGGCCTTCAGTTCACCTCTCCTCATATCCCTTAACTTTCTCCTCAATATCTGCAAAATGGCCCACAAATCACACCAAACACAGAGTCAACACATACCAATGATATTCGCGCGCGTGTGTGTGTGTGTGTTTACGGTAAATGGGTACTTACATATTGGGCTCGAAAGAGAATCCTCTGTTCACTATTGCACAAGTCTACCGCTAACTGTTTGAGGAATACTTTACGGTTCAGCTGCTTTGGAGATGTTATATCCAAATCCATTGACCCACTTGCCTGTTTCATGGTTATTAGATTAGTATTTTTCAACTATTAGTTAAAACATCCGAAACACACAATAATGATAATTCGGGTGGGTTGGGTAACATGTCAAAACGAGTATTTTTTGGACGGGATGAACCGGATCAAGTCGGTTTGACCCGTAGCCAAAATATTCATCTTTTTTTATAAAGTACTAATGTGTTAAAAATGACAAATATATTATATTATATAATAGGGGAATTGGCCTGTAATAATCTCAACTACAGGTCATTTGCCATTGACAGTCCCACCTTTGAATATTCCTCCCACCAGTCTCACATTTCACCTATTTTTCCTACACTGGTCCCCGTTAAAAAAAAAAACTTAACGGAGTTTAGCTTTTTCCAAATTACAAACAGATTTTTTAGGGCTTTTGATCAGAACGACGATACAAGTCCATTGATATAAAACTTACCTCGAAATTGTGCTCCAAATGACTTGATTTTTGTTAATTGGAAATTTTAACACCCGAATTGAAGCGCAAGGAGCACCGTTTCAAGGTAAGTTTTACATCAAAGGACTCGTATCGTCGTTCTGATCAAAAGCCGTAAAAAACTGTTTGTAATTTGAAAATAAAAACATAACTCCGTTAAGTTTTTTTAACGGGGAACCGGTTAGGAAAAATAGGTGAAAGGTCGGACTGGTGGGGGGATATTTAAAGGTGGGACTGTTCCCCTATATAATATTAACGTAAATTTTTGAATAAACTGGTTTAGGAGTTTATGCATTAAAATCAAACTTGGACAATCATCAACCAATTTGACGAATTGACCCGTTAAGGTTATATTATTTCTTAGTGATTTAACTTGTTTGACCCGTTAGAGATACAACTTGGCCTGAATAGACCCATTTATAGGGAAACGGGTCGAAATTGCCAACTCAGTAATTATTACCTGAAGGAACTTGGTATACTTTGATATGCTGGATTCACAGCTATCCAGGATAAATTGCAATGCCTGTTCCTCTAATTCAGGATATTTGAGTTCCTTATTGCTGGCGTTTTTATTCGATGCAGCAGAAGCCATCTGGTATAAAATATCACATTAGAGTTTAGTGAAACATGACACGGATAACATATATAAACAGAAAATATCGATAATCTTAATTTATGCTAATTGATAGTATTGAGATAGAGCATTTCTCACCTCTTCAAACTTTCCGCTCATACTAGGCGGACTCACAGCTAAGTACGCATATGCTATTAGCTCCAATGGCCAGCCCGTAACTTGTAAAGGAAAACATTGTGATCTGATACAGTTAAAAACAATATATAAGTTTTTCTTTTGTTTTAATGCATACAGGGTACATCCTCGTATATCGTTTTTGTAATAGTTATAACTATTATTTTGTACAAAAAGTTATAAATGGACTAAGAGTGTTTGCAGGTCAACCCAACCTGTTTCAACCATACATAAAAAAAAAACTACTCCTTTGACGTTACATAACCCGCCCATCTTGCCATCACTTGTCAGAATAATTTTTAGAGTAGAGTACACGGATCGTCCCTGTGATTTAATAAAATTTTGGATTTGGTCCCTAGCTTTCCAAAAGTACACGAATGGTCCTTGTGGTTTGCACTTTGTAACGCATTTAGTCCCCATTTTTTTCCAAAAGTACATGGATGGTCCTTGTGGTGTGTACTTTGTAACACATTTAGTCCCTAACCTGAACCTGCTAAAACCTTTACATTTGTTGGTTGGGGACTAAATGCGTTACAAAGTGCAAACCACAGGGACCATCCGTGTACTTTTGGAAAGCTAGGGACTAAATCCAAAATTTTGGTAAACCACAGGGACCATCTGCGTACGTTACTTTAAGTTGTCTGTACGATACTCACGCTGACAACCCATGCTTCTTCAAAGCTTCAACCTTCTGTTCATAGCACTTATCGGATTTTTTAATCATTAACGGCAACTCAACAGAGTCACGCGGGTTTGTCCCTTGCCTCGGCACAAACCCATAAGAAAGTAAAAGTTCTCCATTTGATTTCCTGCCATATGAAATAAACACCTGCAAGAAATTATAAATTACAAAATTAAATTTCCATACATTATCTTTTCAGAAGAAAGTTTGCTTTTATGTAATACTAGGTTAGAACCCCGTGTATTACACGGATTGAATAAATGTAATTTTATATACTAAATTGAAACAGTTATTCTTTAAAAATCTCGTTTATTACACGAGTTGAACAAATGTAATTTTATATATTAAATAATAAAAAAAATTATATCTCTAAGAACCCCATGTATTGTACTGAATAAATGTAATTTTATATAACAAATGATAAAAATCCGTGTATTGTACGGATTGAATAAATCTAATTATATATACCAAATAATAAAAAATTATATCTTTAAAAACACGGTGTATTACACAGGTTAAATAAATGTAATTTTGTAACCTTGTACACCGCAAGCGGGGCGAATATATACTAAATAAAAAAAGTTATATCTTTAAAAACACCATGTATTACACGAGTTAAACAAATGTAATTTTGTATAGTAAATAATATGCTATTGGATTCGTTTAAAAATCATAAATTTGGTTCGGTTTAATTCGAATCAAATCACAAACTTGGATAAGTTTAATTCGAATCGATTAGAACCCTAATTTGAAAAATCAAAAACAGAATTATATTATTAGCTTCTCTTCCTAATTAGTTTTTTTTTAAAGTTTGATCTAATGTCTAATAAGTTATTTTGTATATTTTGTTTGTACTTTAAATTTTTTATATGAGCGTATTATTGTTATTTTAAGTTTAAGATTATTGTTTTGTGTTATTATTTAAAAAATATCTTTAATTTATAACTTAAATTTGAAGATAATATATTATTAGAAAAATAGAATGATTCCATCTGACATTCAAAGTAAGATAAGATTTAATATTAATTGATTATCTATTATTTAGTTAATTGATATAAGATAAATATGAAAAGACATGAAATTACAAATATAGACGCCTTCAATCAATGACACGTGTCACTTATTGGTTTCTTTTATTATAGTAGATAGATAATGTATAGCTGAAGAAAATAGAAAATGATTACCTGCTCACCTGGCTGGTAAGGGCGATCGGTTGTAAATACAACTCCTTTTGTCGATTTATCGTAGTCCAAAAACGTTTCTACCTATAAATATCAAATAACAAAATCCAGTTACGGTGAAACTATTTCGAGTTATCTTAGCTCAAGGAAAAAGATATCGGTTAGAACATACATCACAACTATGATTCAGCATATCGGCCCAAGGGACTAAGGCAACCCGTCCGTCCAATGAGGGTAATCGTACCTGTAATAGTTATTAGTTATAATTATGCGCTTAATATTTAAGTAAGGATTTTAGTTATTAAAACTATACATGGAAAATCAATTAAGATTTGTTACGAAACTCACCAGGCGCGAAAAAAGAATACCAAATGACCATTTAAATGTTTCCATATTAAATACCTGCAATTAGCACAACTTTCGTTTACACAAATGCTACGCAGTTAATAACTTAAAATCGGTTATTGGTCCCCATGTAAAATATTGGTGTCAAATATCGGTACTGATATTATTGGCGATATTGACCAATAATCCAATATATCACCAATTTTCCCGATATCAATACCTTTCTTCTTCGTTCTATCATTTCTCTTTCTTCTTATTGCTGCTATTAGTGTTTTAAGTCTTAAAGGTTAATTGTTAGTGTTTTAAGTCTTAATCAGTTCCTACTTGCTACAATTGTTAGTTGCAAAAGGTTAATTTGTTAAACATAGGCGAGTATACCGAATTGTTAAGTACTCCCTCCGTCCCATTAAAAGTGTCCTATTTTGAATTTTCAAAGTCTTTATTTATAAACTTTGACCTTAAAAAAATTTGTTTGTGTTAGATAATACTTGATGAAAGTTATATGATTTGAGTGTGTTTTACAAGTGTTTTTAACGGGTTAATTTTCATCAAGTTTTATATAACACAAAAGATATATAATTAAAGTCAAAGTTTATAAATAAAGACTTTGAAAATTCAAAATGTGACACTTTTAATGGGACGGAGGTAGTACTAAATTGCCATATCAATAAATTCTATATGGTATTATATTATTGATATCCCACCGCAGTAACCTATATCTCAAATATCGATTCTTGACCGATATCCGATATTTTACTACATTAATTGCTTGACACAAATGTTGTAAAATCCAAAACTTTGTTATGACTTATAAAATACCTCTTCGGGAAATAAATTAGGATGCTTGGAGAAAATTCTCGCTCTCAAGTCATTGTATCTGGAAACAAAAACATGCTATAGAAACGTTAAAAAATATAAACTAGTTTTTGCTGCCACATAAGCATTCCACATCATCAAAACTTTGACTTATTTGCCACATCAACAAAACTTTGACTTTTTTTGCCACATAAGCAGTCCATGTCAGCAAAAACTAATTGTGTTAACTTTTAGTTAGTATGGGATCGCTGATGAAAAATAGGTTAGAAGTTGGGACTGCTGCAAGCCAATATGTTAAAATTTTCCAAATATTAAAAACTAAGGGTGCATACGTTCCGGTTACATTATTGATCCTTTCGATTGCTCGTTCTCTAATCTGGGATGCTTCCAAGTACCGATCTAATTCTGCACGTGTCCTGAAATAATACAAATACACTGTAGGAGGAAATACTAAGCATAGATTCTAATATTATTCAAAGAAAAAAGGAATATTGGATTTTAGTAATTTCAACTATTCGTCGTCGGCCGTCAACAGTCCAAACTTCAAAAATAACCACTGGCAGTCCCAACTATTAATATATTGGCCTCCAATGGACCCTGACTAACAGAATCCTAACGCCGTTAATCTCCGATCGCCAGAAAAACGTTTTTTGGCCGGAAAACTCATTTTTGGCCGGAAAACTCAACATTTTCGTCCCAAACCTCTTTGTAACCTTATTACGAACCTTTAGGAACTTCTTTCTACTAAAAAGCCCCAATTAATGAAGTCGCCGGAAAACTCCTTTTTTCGCCGGAGAACTTATTTTTGGCTGGAAAACTCAACTTTTTGGCCGGAAAACTTAACATCCTCGTCCGAAACCTCTTTGTAGCCTTAGATCGGACCTTTAGAAACCTTTTACTGGCCAAAAACGGTTTTCCGGCGACCAGAGACTAATGGCGTTAGGGTTCTGTTAGTCAGGGTCCACTGGTGGCCAATATGTCAATAGTTGGCACTGCTAATGGTTATTTTTGAAGTTGAGAGTGTTGGCGGCCAACGGCGAATAGTTGGGATTATTAAAATCCAATATTCCAAGAAAAAATGCGATAAAAATATAAAAGTTTACCAGTATAACAGTGAGTAAGGCTGTCTTGGTAAAGCTGATATATAATTGCTCCATCTTGATGATTCCATAAGACTTGCTTCACTAATTAGGTACGTTGCAATTAACGGCCAGTCGGGTACGTTATATCTCTTCAAAACTTCACCAGCTTCAGGAAAACTCCACTCCTGATTAGCAAAATTTATTTGAAAATGGTCAAGAAACATACGGATACTTCATATTTGAATGCGCTATGCGTCGTCAACTTTGGCTTGAGATGGAAAAATCTAATTCGATAGAATGACTTAATAAAAATTGAGTAGATATGTTGACATTCGAAGCTAAAGCTGAATAAACAAATTCGGTTCTTTACAATTTAATATGCTGCACTGTTATTAAACCATGATTTAGGGATTTTAGTTTCATGTAGCAGTAAACAGATTGATCATGGAAATTTCTACAAAAATAGGTAATTTCCGATTGAACCTACGAGGAGAGGTTGGTGATTTTAGTATCATCATGCTATTTGAGTAATCAGGATTTACTTATACACCTAGGGCTGCAAACAAACCAAACGTTCGGCGAACAGTTCATGAACCGCTCGGCAGGAAGTTCGTTTGTGTTCGTTCGTTTATTAAACAAACGAACACGAACAAGAAATTTTGTTCGTTTAGTTAAATGAACAAACATAAACAGAGGCTTCGCTCGTTCATTTATGTTCGTGAACGTTTGGTAACGTGTTCGATATTTCGTTAGCGTTTTAAGTTTTTACATTTTATTCAAATACTTGAAAATTACGACCAAAAAAAAAATTTATAAGAGTTATTGTATTATATATTATGTTCATGAACGTTTGTTTGTGTTCGTTTGTCTCCGTTTGTGTTCATGAACATTAGTTTGTGCTCATTTGTGTTTATCAACATTCATTTTCGTCCGTTGCCTAAAATTAACAAACGAACATGATCAAGTTCATTTCCTTAACAAACGAACACAAACATAAAATCTCGTTCGGTAAGTGTTCATAAAAACAGTTGGTGAACATGTATACTCCTTAACAAACGAACGCATTCGTTCGTTTCTTAACAAGTGACACATCTGGTCCTATCATTTCTAATCCGATTATTGATTTCGTAATCATATCGCAACATAATCAACAACATCATAATATTATTATTAACTTCCATAATTCAAATCACAATCATACCGAATCAGCCGAAATAACAAGCGAAGGAGGCACAAACAACAACTTCTCCCCCTTCCTAATATTATTATTCGCAACCAAACCTCTCTCTCCAACATCCACCTTCTTTATCTCCATCTTCTGATCCGGCAGACCGGAATCCGTCAGCCATTTCTGCAACGCAGCTGCGTTCTCCAGAGAATCGATTTCACAGCCCCACGGTATCGGCTGCTGCGGGGTTGCGGGAGCCCTAGATGTGTCGCTGCTACTGGTGGTGGTTGTGGTGGAGATCGTGCAGCGGACAATTGCTGGTGAGGTTTTTGTTAGGGAGATTGTGTGGGGGGAGCGTTTACGGAGAGAGGAGGATGTTTGGTGGAGTGTGGGGAGGAGTGTGGTGTGGAAGATGATTCTGGAAGCTTCCGCCATTGCAGGAAGGAGAGAAAATCTTATCTGGTAGAGTGTGATGGTCGTTTCAGCGGTTGATGTATGTGAAGGTTATCCTATTTTGGACACCATATCTTTCATTCTTTGAATAAACTTACACTAGAATCATTTATTTATTCTTTTAAGAGTAAAAAGGGCAATTTGCTACATAGTGGTTTGCCTAAAAAGTGTTACATTATGGGGGAATGCTAACTAACCCACTACGTCTTAGTGTTGATTTGGCGTTGTCCAGCCAGCATCGTTTTGAAGCCCGTCGTTGGAGGGGAGGGGGGAGGGGTGAGCTAGCTAGCTAGGATTGGCTATTGAAATCCGACCGTTGGGGGTAGCCGTTAGCCAAACGGCTAGTTAATTAAAAAAATTGTTTTTTATAACGTGCGATTTGCCATCGTGTACGCGTCATACCTTAAGGCATATTGTACGAGATACTTTTTTAATATATACATATATATATATATATATTTATATATTTATATATATAGAGAGAGAGAGGTTATTGTACAATACCCCTTATCCTACAAATTGTACGCGATGACCCAGCCGTTAGATCTTCTGTCTATCAAATCCGGACATGTTCATAAAGTCGCATGGGACTCACAGACTCTGACTCACAAAAAAGGTTGTTCGCATGTTATGTCAAAAATCGCATGACTTCACAAACCCTGACATTTTCATAAATCATATGGACTCACAAACTCTGACTCACAAAAATGGTTATTCGCATGTTATGCCCAAAATTGCATGGCTTCACAAACCCGGATATTTTCATAAATCGCATGAGACTCACAAACTCAGACTCTCAAAATGGTTGTTCGCATGTTATATCTCCAAAATCGCATGGTGATAAACTCGGACTCACAAACTTGGACACTAATCGCGTGTGCATTAGAAAAATGAATCAAGGACACGTGTAGCAGAGCCCGTCTCCGAAAATCTCAAAAAAAAAAGACCCTATGCAAGATAAAAAATTTAGGCCCTATTCGCAAATCTTAATTTAACATCAACCCATCAATCATTCAATCAAATATATAAAAACTAAAAACCCTAAACATATGAAATCACACAATAAGATTAACGGTTCTAAAATAAAACAAGAATCTCAAGAATTTTATACCTTAATCTCAAGATTATCACCCAACAAAACAAAACCCTTGAATCGCCCTTTGAAACCCCTCCTGCGTCGATGATGATGAAGGAATGAACCCAACGACCAACGTGAATGATCGATGTTCTGACTTCTTCTATTGCCCAGCAACGCGCAGAATTGGGTTATAATTTTTGAAAATACGTTTGTTTATTAGCCACTTGGGGCCTGGGCCTGTTAATTAGGCACATATTAGCCATCGGGGCTTTTAACTTTTAATGGTTACGAATCTTATTCTCATAGTCATATATGATGTACACACTTATAACACATGCCCATTTAACATTTTTTTTTTGTTATACACAGGCCCTTTAAGGATATATTTATAAAAACATATAGAACTTTTTTTAAATATATACATAAAAAAATTAAAAATTTTTCGGGCACTGTATTGGTTTGGGCCCTAAGCGCAGGCCCACCCCGCACTTGCTCAACTCACATGGGTTTTCGATTTATCTTTCCCCTATATATATATATATATATATATATATATATTTGTATTCACTATGTTTTCTCGTGATCGATTTCATATAATTATCAAGGCTAGTTGTTGTGGGGTGTTGAACACTATAATAATACCAGACACAAAGAAGGGATATGGTATCCCCTTAACGTATAGTAACACAAAGGAGAGATAGGGTCACTAATTTCCACCAATCACACACGCACACACGGTTTTTTTTTTTTAAATACTTTATTTAGGGTGGAGGGTATGGTTCAATCACTTTAGCGTTTTTAAGTTATTTTCTAGCTAATAATATCATGTCATATCATATCAAGTCCCCATTCCACTGACAATGGTTCAAACACTACTAGGGTGTTTGAGTTATATATTTTTTTATTTGTAGTAATTATAAATTATGCATAAATAAATAAAACATATTTTAAACTAAATAAAAGTACTTTTAATTAAAAATAACACATTACATACTTAAAACTAGAAAATTAAACCATCATAAACCTAAAATTTAGAAATTGCATGGCCAATTATATTTTTTTGCGATATCCCGTTTCCATTTTGAACGTACTTAATGAACTGTTCGAGTACTTCCGTCGACCGTTTCTTTGTAATTGTCGAGAACTTTTTTCCAAAAACTGTCTCATTTTTGTTGGTTGCCTTTTTTCTTGTTTAAAGAACAACGAACCCATGCATTGGCTAAGGCGTCTTCTTGTTTTTTCATCCAACTTTGACGCTCCAGCTTGAATCCTTTTTCTTTCGGCTCACTTGCTTCACCAATATCATCGTCTTCATACTCATATTCTTCTTCGTCCTCGCCACTATCTACATCCAAATATTGTGTTTCGAGGACAACCTTTACATCTTGGTCTTCAACGTAGATAGGAAGTGGGCGCTCGACATTCTCTCTTGGTGATTGAATTGACGGGCTCCTAAATGCAAATGGATCGAATTCGGTTGTGAAGCTTGGGTGTGAAAATATTTGTGGTGGAAAATTAGGTTGGGTGCTATAAAAAGTCGGTTGTGAAGGTTGGGGGTAAAAAAATTGAGGTTGAGAGGTTGGTGAATATCCGTAGGAGGTTTGAACCGGTGCACTCGGACCTCTAGAATCACCTTGTCTCGTTTGCGAAACCTTTTTTCTTGAATCCGATCTTTGGCTAGCGGAACCTTTTTTCTTGGGTTCACATTTGTTTTGTTTATCCATGGTGTTTGTGAGTGTAGAAAGAGATATATTTGAAAGAGTGGTGTGTTAAAATGATTAAAAAATATGGGTTAAATAAAAAAATTCCAATGGTACATAAATTGGGTGAAACGGTCAAAAAAAATTGGGTAACAGTCAAAAAAATTGTTGTTTCATCAAACATCATCGGTGACTATACACCGAAATAAGCTATCCCCGAACACCGAAACATCATCGGCGGTCATTCACCGATCAGTGAATGCAAAATCCCAAAGAGTTCCCCGAACCATACCGTCCACCCTTAACTAGTTAAACCACAACATCATCTTTAAATAAATGATTAGTTAGTTAAAACTCACTACTTACGTCTTAATGTGACGTAAATAATATATTAAGGGGTTATTTGTTTACCTCTTAATGAGACTTTTAAAGGTTCAGGCCTCTTATTGGTTCAGCGCTTAATAGTTCAAACTGTTTGTTTCACGAGCAGATGTCTGAATGGTTCAGACATTTGCCTCTGAATAGTTAAGATTTATACAGAGTCTGAATGGTTAAACCTCTAATCTGAAATGGTCAGAAATTTGCCTTTGAACGGTTAAGCATCATACAAGTTCTTAATGGTTCAGACCTTTTACTGATTCAGCACGTTTAGACCTCTTACTGGTTCACATTACTGGTGTTGCCAAACAACCCCAAGCCTAAAACAAACATATCCTCGGAAGAATCTACCGTGTAGTTAAAAATTAGAAACCAAGCCGGCAATGACGTGGAGTATTTGGAAGCAATGGAACCATCGTCAACCACAACACCACCTACACCTCATCCCCATCGCCACTGTAACGGATATACTTTCACCCATACACCACTTGTACATCCCGCATCAATACTTGTACAATGTTTACTCAAACAACCCCAATTTCCTGCAATTTCCCTTCACTCCAATCCCAAAACCCTAAACTCAAACCCCCCTATTTAAACCCCTCCAATTTCACTCCTTCGTTGCAATTCAACAATGCAACAAGTCAATTGACCAAAAGGGTTTGCTTTCAAATCTGTTGGAATTCGTTGGATACGAAGAAATCACAAGATTCTAATTTGGAACAAGAAAGTAGTATCGAAATTGACGGTGAGATGGGTGGTGGTGGTGGCGGTGGCGGCGGGACGACGTCGTTTTTGATATTTTTGCTGTGGGGTGGACTCTTGTATTATGTTTTTAACCTCGCCCCTAACCAAACTCCGGTATTGATTTTTCTTTTTACAGTTATTACAGTTTTACTGAAATAGTCAAATTTCACTTAAGCTTATAGACCCATTACAGCGTAGTCTAGTTTTATGAAGTTAAAATATCCTATTAACGATTGTTTGGCAACATCTGAATGGTTAAGTGCTAAATCAGTAAGAGATCTGAACCATTAAAACGTCTGAAAGAGCATTATAATGCTTAACCGTTCAGAGACAAATGTCTGACCAATTCAGTTTAGAGGTCTTAACCAACCATTCAGAGGCAAATGTCTGAACAATTCAGACATCTGCTCGCGAAACAAACAGTCTGAACCATTAACTG
The DNA here is from genome assembly GCF_002127325.2 of Helianthus annuus. Taxonomy (NCBI): domain Eukaryota; kingdom Viridiplantae; phylum Streptophyta; class Magnoliopsida; order Asterales; family Asteraceae; genus Helianthus; species Helianthus annuus. The sequence goes on from NC_035443.2 coordinate 13,903,854, forward strand.
TTGAACAAGTAAAAGTTTGAATCATTAAGATCCTCATTCAGAGCTAAACAAAGAGCCCCTAACTTTTTATGCCCAAGAGATTGATATTTATGTTTACTTTTAATTGGTGTTTGCTTAATTATGTTCATTCGGTTATGTTGGTTTACGTTCGTGAACGTTCATTAATACCATTAATGAACAAACATGTACACGTTCATTGTTAACAAACGAACACGAACAAGGAACCTGTTCATTTCATTGTTCGTGCTCAATCGTGTGTGCGGTTAAACTGTAACCGAACGAACACAAACATGCCCTGCTCGTGTTCGTTTGATTCGTTTAGCTGAAATGGATCATCAATCTTGAGTATTTTTCAGTCAACGGACATGTATCTTCTGAAAAAGCTTTGTTACTTAATTGGGGACGATGGGTTCCAACCGAATCCAGTGATTGTATCTCTTTGGAACATTATGGGATTATGGCCAATAGTGTACAGCATGCTGCTGATTCCATCCGGCAGAAGGTATAATCAGTTGTTGACTGTTACAAGAAATAACAACATGAATAATTTTAATGAAATTTGTTTGATTTTGAAGCTCAAAAGGGAACGTGCCCGTCTTCCCGTTCCTCTTACTGTCATTCTTCTTGGGCGCGTACGCTCTCATACCGTATTTTGTTCTTTGGAGACCACCCCCGCCGGTTACCGAAGAATCCGAGCTGAAAAAATGGCCTCTAAACTTTCTTGAGTCAAAATTGACAGCTGGGGTAAGTCATTTTTTGTAAAATTGAACCATTTTGATCCATTTTTCGGTTTTAGTATGACTTTGATTTTACAAAAGTGTTGAAAAATGGTTGAACTGCGCAAACCAACGCAAGCCGGCCAGTTTGAGATCCAAACGATTCAATTTTCACTTATTGGACGGTTTAACAGTTTGGTCTGGTTCGTAATCTGGAATCATCAGTGTAAAACCAAACCCGTCGGACCTTATTATATTGTTTTTTTGAGTTAACTGCCATTTTTGTCTTTGTGGTTTGTTCAATTATGCCAGTCCAGGCCAAATTTCAAATTTATGTCATTTCCGTCCCTGACGTTCTTGAAACATGTCAGTTTGTCCAATTATTCGATAAAAATAACATCATGTTTGTCATCTTCGTCCCTGTAGTTTGTCCAATTATTCGATTAAAAAAGCATGAGTTAATTGTCATCTCCGTCCCTGTAGTTTGTCCAATTATTCGATCCAACATTACCTTTTTTGGACGAAATTGGCATGTTTCAAGAATGTCAGGGACGAAAATGGCACAAATTTGAAATTTCGCCTGGACCGGCATACTTGAACAAACCATAGGGACGAAAATGACAGTTAACTCTATTCTTTTTATGTTTGGAATATGCGAATCTGTATATAATCATGAACCATGTTTATTACTTAAAATATGTAATACAAGGTAATGATTTTGAAAATGGAACCGATTCAAACCACCAAAACCAAACGTTAAACCACCAAACTGGCCAATCTCATTTGGTCTGGTTTGTTGTTTCTCGAAAGCGTAGATAGTTGTTCAATCTAGAATTTTCGTCAAATCCTGGAGTTTGAACACCCCTAGATTTTATAGCTTGTTTCTCAAATACTGTTAAAATAACTACCCCATCAGGTAATTTTTGCTGTAGGATTAGGTCTAGTTGTTAATGCGGGTTTAGCCACCGGGGACAATTGGAAGGAGTATCTCCAGTACTTTGGAGGGAGTAGACTCGTAAGTATTCAAATTTTCGTTATTATACTTGTTAGCTTAAAAACATGATGCCAATAAAACTTTATTTATTACTTGTAGATACATGTTACTAGCATCGATTTCACACTGCTATCTACGTTCGCTCCTTTTTGGGTTTATAATGACATGACTATTCGAAAATGGTGAGCCCTTGTCGATTCCTGTTCTTTTTCTCGTTGATGGGTGCTTTTTAAAACTGATTATCTAATTATTACAAGAGTAAAATGCCATTTTCGTCCCTGAAGTTTGGCCAGTTTTGCAACTTCCGTTCAAAGGTTTGTTTTTCCGCATCTGGATCCAAAAGGTTTGAAATCTTGCCGTTTTCATCTGGCTCGTTAACTCCATCCATTTTTCTCCGTTAAGTCAGCGGTATTTCCGTCTTTTTTGCTAACTTAAAGGGAAATTCGGTCTTTTTCACTTTATGTAAAAAGACTGAATACACCTAAAAAAGACCAAATTGAAAAAGACCGAATTTCCCTTTAAGTTAACAAAAAGGACGGAAATACCCCTGACTTAACAGAGACAAATGGATGGAGTTAACGAGCCGGATGAAAATGGCAAGATTTCAAATCTTTTGGACCCAGATGCGGAAAAACAAACCTTTGGACGGAAGTCACAAAACTAGCCAAACCTCATGGACGGAAATGGCATTTTACTCTTGTTACAATTTTCTTTAACTAAAATTTGTTAGCTTATGAATTTACCAATCGCTCAAACAACACACCCAATCATTGTCTCCTATTGGACCGAGATAATTATTGGATCGTTATGTTATGTGTTGTGAATTGTAGGACCGATAAGGGGTTTTGGCTTGTTCCATTCTCGGTGGTTCCATTTGTGGGTCCTGCTTTATATGTACTCTTGAGGCCATCATTGTCATCGGTTGCTGTTGCATCAAAGCAGGAGTAATGCATTTGTGTTTGAACCAGAATGGAAACGCGCACATGGTTTTGAAAGAATGTAAAAAGAGGTAACAGCGCAATTCTGTTATAGTTATAATAAAAGTGTTTCGGTAGAGAAGGTTAATGTAGCATATGAATAATGTAATAAGTTATATTCTTGAATGTATCAAACAACCAAGTATATCTAGATTATTACAACTTTAAAGAGCAAAGCTTTTCCCATAACAAAGGCAGGTTTAACATAACACCCTGTCACGTCATTGTCATGTAGACATGGGTGAAGATGATGTGACAAATACCCTGGTCTCGGTAATTGTATAATTTTTTGAATCACGAGGTCCCCACAAATACCCTGTTAACCAAGGGATCATGAAAAACGCACATTGTGCTTGGCAGATGGCCTTCAAGGGAAACGATAGAAATAAGTGACACGGATGATGGTTAGTCGTTACACATTTTTTGATTATTTGATATTTCGCATTACGACATCAGTTTGGGCGTTTCAAGCGTATAGCTTAATTACCTTTTTGATTTCGTTAAATAGCCAACATTCTTTATTTGATTACAACCTTTTATCCCGTTACCTTACCAACGCCATATAGCTCAGATGTTTGTTACGGCAACTGCTTTTGCTACATAACAGGTTAAACTGAAGACTGCTTGCATTTGGTTTGTAAAAGCCGTTCGAAAAAAGAGTGAACGTTATAACACATAATTATTAAATAGGATGAGTCGTAGAGTACTACATACTACAAATCATAAACTGCAAAGTTCAGAGAACCAAACAATTTAATGAAAACGAAGGCAGCAACATCGCAAACTAAGATTTTGAAACCCAAAGGACGGTGTAACACATCGACAGCTTACTAAAGCACGCAGAATTGGAGATAAAAGATCTATATCCGATAGGACACCGTACATGTAAAGCTAAAGCATATGCTACGGGGATAGATCATATACCACCTAAACTAATTATAATAATAGTAGCGATATGACACCAAACACACAACCACCTTTGGTGGTTTGTAAAGAAGATCAACTATACGAATCTAGACTAGGATCACGTCAAATTGAATTGTAGAGGGTGGCGGTCAAAGACCACAAAGTCAATGTAACATACCATTCAAGCACTTCACAATAGAAGATTCAGCCATCAAAATTTCATTAAAACTTATGTTCAATATATAATAAGTTGCAGTTTTACATGATCTTCAATGTGAGAATTTGTGATAAGGTAAAATATATTTCAAAATGTAAGCTAAGATTAATAAGATATCAACGCAAAACTCGCATGCAAAAAACAAATCTGCAAAGAAAAAAATGTTAGAATATACCAAGTAGGTGGGTGAGCAAACTTGACAAAATACTTATACAAGATATGAACCAGTGTATCTCAACCTCCGCACACGCCCAGGTTGTTGGTGGCTTCACTCGGATGTTGACCGTAAAGATCACATCCATGCACTTGATATGTGGATATGAACGTCAAATTTCGCACATACATATAGACAATTACACACACTAGTATACATATACACTTACACTCCAATACCAAAATATAATTGCACTGAAATAGGGTGCTTAACGGGTTGCGTTTGCGGGTTGGCGTGTTCAACCCGACCTGACCCCAAAAATTTTAGACGAACCCAAACACAAAATTCTTGTCATATATATAAACCTGAACACAGCCTGAATATTCACAGGCCGGCCCGAACACAACATGTGACCTGAATTTTTTTTTTGTCCCGCAATTAATATATTAAAATATATATTACTATAAAAACCAATTTAAATTATAAAATCTTAGGTCAATGTCTCTTTTTAAGTTATAATTATGGCATAAAATACGTATCCAATTTAATTTATGACATAAAACATATTGTAAAAAATATAATATAAATAGGTTAAACGGGTCAACCCACCAACCGACCGGGATAACCCGACCCGATTAGCTAACAGGTTTTAGTCTTCAACCTGAAACCGGCCCGAACCCATTTAGACTAAACCCAAACCCACGAATTTCGTGTTAGGTTCATGTCAGGTTTTCATGCTGTGTCAGAAATTCGCCCCTAAAAATCCTATCACTATTTGTATGTGTAATATATCATATTCATAAAGTAAGCTAAGACAAGAAACTATGCAACACCAAAGTACTAGTAACTAGGATGAAGAATCCTACATCAGTTACCTGCCTGGAGATGATCATATAGACTTCAAAAATCATATAAATCGACGACTATACGAGGTCGAATACTAAAAGACGGAACCTAGTACCAACAATTATCCTTGAACATAAATCCTTAAACAAAAAGTACACAATAACACAAGGTTCTAGTCTAACTAAATGCAAATCAAACTCTGATCTTCTTTCTAGTGTCTTGTTGTGCTGTAAGGGCTCTTAATGTCTATTTGATTCTCTCGAACCAAAAGATGAGATCCAACGGTTGTGGTTGCTAATTGTCTACCTGCCATAAGGGTGGTAACGGCTACCGCCACTATAACCTGCCCTACTACCGTACGGCCCACCCGCTCCACCGTAACCCGAACCCGCACCCGACTCATACCCACCGCCACCGCCGCCACCTGGCCCACCATAACCGCCATACCCGCCACCTGGCCCACCATAACCACCACCGCCGCCGCCACCGCGACCATACCCACCTAACTCACTCCCTCCGTAACCTCCGCCACCATACCCACCGCCCCCGAAAGAACTAAAACGGCTAGAGTAGCCGCCAAGAGGCGGCTCACCGCCCCTATAACCACCGTAATCGCCGCCATAATCACCATAACGACCCCCGAATTCACTTGCACCAGGCCCGTATGGACCATAATCACCAAACCTACTTGGTGGTCCTCCGAATGACCTATAAGGAGGAGGACCATAACCTCCACCACCACCACCATAACCGCCATATGAATCATCAAACCCGTCATAACTACCGCCGTATCCTCGTCCCTTAGGTTCCCTATTGTACGAATTAATTCCTGAATTTGAGGATTTCTTTGGTTCAGCCTTCTTGATCTCAACCTACACCAAACAAACATATTAACCTGTTTCTTCTCTACGGTTTTAAAACAGCTTTGACCAAATATTACAATTACAGTTTCACATAAACAAATATCCAGATGCATCGTAGAATAAACTATAAGCCCTACATCCGTTTCACGTTTGGTACAAACACATACCCGACCCGTTATAACATAACTTACCTGTGTACCATTCATATCAATCATATTTCCATTCGCTAGAATTTCGTCAACCGCTTGTTCACTTTCGAATACGATAAACCCAAACCCTCGAGGACGTTTCGTCACATGATCTCTGATGATTTCATGCTCAGATACTTTTCCATACTTCGAAAAGAATTCTTTGAACTCGTCTACACGATAAACAAAGGAATCATAAAAACCAATACAATCGTAAGATATGAGCACTAAAGGTTTTACATGCTAATGCTAACCTTCGGTAACTGCAGCCGGAATCCCACCGACAAATATCTTTTTTGTTTTGAAATCTTTAGACTCGGCAGAGCCTTTCGGAATCGTTCGCTTGATCTCAACCTGTACAAGCATTCAGTAACACATAATCAACATTTGTTAAACAACCAACACCCTAAATGCAATTAATCAAACAAACATACAACACATAAACTGTAAAGACTCAATTTTTATTCAATCCCAATTCATCATTAACCAACATAACAAACACACAAACAAAAACAAAAACAAACACACCTGTTTGCCACTAATAACATGTGTCTCAGCAATAACAGTATCAACAACAGTAGGGTCTGCATAAGTAATAAACCCAAAACCCCTGGGTCGACCAGTCAACCGATCTTTCATAATAACAGAGTCGGTAATCTCACCATACTTCCCAAAGTACTTAACAAACGTATCTACACAACCAAACACAAAAAGATCAGATTTTTTCAAAAGGGTTTGTGAAAAAGATGATAAAAACATCAACCAACCTATGGTAGTCTCTTTGGCTAATCCCCCAATGAAAATCTTGCTGTAAAAGATTGAAGAAATCAAGATTTAGGGTTCGATTGTAAATGATAAGTGAAAAGAATAAAAGGGGTGATAAAGATGATGTACCCGGGACTGGCGCCGTCGCCGTAGTCAGATCGCTTGGAACCCATTGAAGATCGGTTGTTGAATTGGGGATTTGGTGGTGAGATTTGATTGATTGATTGATTGTTCGAGAATGAGAATGTGAATGTGAAGTTGTGTGGTGTGGTTTGTGGTTCTTAAAGGAAGGGAAGGCGGCGAGTGGTTTGTGGTGAATAAGGGTTAGGGCTTCATAAAGTTGGGGGGAGTTTTTACTTTTACTTTGGGACAAAGCAACCAAAATATAAATGAGTTAACCTCCGTTTTGTCCAGGTGTGATTTGATCGTTTTAATGGCTTTGTCCTAATAGTTTTAAAAAGTGTCATTTTTCTCCTTGATGTTTCGATTTTATCGCCAGTTTACTCCCGACTCTAACTCCATATATATTGTATGATAACTATAAGGGTATTTTCGTAATTTTAAAGATAAAATTAAGTGTATTTTTGATAATTTACATATATTATATTTCTGTATATATACATAACACATACAAAACTATCTCTTCTCTCTTTCTTCTACATCACCAACCCACCACCACCTGCCACCATCACCACCACCCGCCACCATCACCACCACCACCTTCAACCTTTATTTCCGACACCCCCACAAACCCACACCTGGGGAAGGCAAAAAAGCCCAGGCCTGACGGGTATACCCGAAACCCGAAACATACGGGTCGGGTATACCCGAAGCCTAATGGGTATGGGTCGGGTACGGGCTTAAAAAAAGAAAAAAATCGGATGCGGGTACGGGTATGGGATTTAGTGATACTCGCCCGATAACCGGCCCATTTACCCGAATAATACCCGAAAATATCATATTATAGATTTCCATACATATAAACTTAGTACATGCTTATTACCTTCTCTATAGTCATATGTGGATATGTATTTGGCAGGTGCTTAATGAACAAATAACTTATTTTTGAGCATGTGTATTGGATATGGAAGCTATCGCTCTTTATTATGTGGATGTTTATGCAATTAGGTGGTCCTGGTACAATTACTTAATTAAGTAATTGTTTTGATTTAGTTTGGTATATGCGATTTGAATATGATATGTAAGTTATTAATCATATTTTCATTTGTTATAGTCATTAAAATAGTAAATTATATAAACATCAAAGTAAAATGTGCACATTTGTCCCAACGGGTATTTTTAAGAAATTAACGGGTATACCCGATACCCGCGGGTATGCCCGATACCCGACGGGTAACGGGCCGCGTATGGGACAAAGAATTACAACCGGGTACGGGCCTGGGATTACCAATACCCGGCCCAAGCCCGGCCCATTGCCATGGCCACACCATCGAATCGGAGCTCAAACCCTAACAGTCAAACCGATTACAGATCTGAGCAAAATCGAACCTTTTTACCCGACAAGTCTAGTCGGCGACCAAACCATATCAAAACCACCACTTGCCATCACCTGCCACCACTGCCACCAGTAGAAGCCGACCACCATCTCACCCCTTCTCTCTCATACCCCTTTCCAGTGGCACCACCAGCAAACAACGTCAAACCGTTGACAGGGCGAGCCTCAAACTTAGATCCGACCACCACAAAACCCAAATCTGACCTCAAACTATTAACATGCGGCGGCGATGGTTGTCGTCTAGGGTTCCGTCGATGGTTGATGTCTCCAATCCTTTTTTCAGATACTAATAAGTCTTAGGGCTTGAATCCCCTTCTCTGATATTGTTGTTTTGGGGAGATGGTGGGTGATGTTGACTGGTTGTAGAGAGAGATTGAGAGACGAGGTGAGTGAGAGAGTGAGAGAGTGAAAGAGATATGGTTTATCTAATATATATATATATATATATATATATATATATATATATATATATATTATTTTTACATCAATTTAAATGCATATTGATGTGTGGTCGAAAACCGGTGTTCGTATATGTTTAAGTTGATGTTTTTACGTGATTTTTAGTTTCGTTTAGCCTACTTTTGATTAGAGTTGTGTTTTGCAGGTCTAACGGAGTTTAAGGAGCTATTCGGGAGCTTTACGGATCACCGGACGGAAAACGGATCAACTGGATCAAGAAATGGGAAAAACATAAAGTGAATGAAACACGTACCATCGCCGACGCCATCTCCGTCGCCCAAAATGCACCGTAGACATGGAAATAGGTCGTCGGCCAAAAGTGCACGCCTCACCAGGTCGTCGGCGACGTCCTCCCGGTTCTTGTATCGCGAATTTTAGCTTCCTTTGAATTGGGGACGGGTTATAACATGTTTTTGGACGATTATTCGGGGTTGACACTTGTTTGGAGTTTGATTATCACTTCTTGGAGCCATAATCATCATCATCTTCATTTCCAATCATCCACACTCGAATCCATCACTCCGAATTAACAATCTTCTTCATTTCTAACTCTAACCCACCACCACCATCACCATCATCACCAACCTTTCCACCATCGTCCAATTTTCAATCCACCATCACCATCACCATCCAAACCCAAAACCCTTACCTCCATCATTCCTCCAAGACTCAAGGTCATGGCTCCATCATCACTATTTGTATGTGTAATATATCATATTCATAAAGTAAGCTAAGACAAGAAACTATGCAACACCAAAGTACTAGTAACTAGGATGACGAATCCTACATCAGTTACCTGCGTGGAGATGATCATATAGACTTCAAAAATCATATAAATCGACTATACGAGGTCGAATACTAAAAGACGGAACCTAGTACCAACAATTATCGTTGAACATAAATCCTTAAACAAAAAGTACACAATAACACAAGGTTCTAGTCTTACTAAAAACATGCACTATCTAACTAAATGCAAATCAAACTCTGATCTTCTTTCTAGTGTCTTGTTGTGCTGTAAGGGCTCTTAATGTCTATTTGATTCTCTCGAACCAAAAGATGAGATCCAACGGTTGTGGTTGCTAATTGTCTACCTGCCATAAGGGTGGTAACGGCTACCACCACTATAACCTGCCCTACTACCGTACGGCCCACCCGCTCCACCGTAACCTGAACCCGCACCCGACTCATACCCACCGCCACCGCCGCCACCTGGCCCACCATAACCGCCATACCCGCCACCTGGCCCGCCATAACCACCGCCGCCGCCACCACCGCGACCATACCCACCTAACTCACTCCCTCCGTAACCTCCGCCGCCATACCCACCGCCCCTATAACGACCGTAATCGCCGCCATAATCACCATAACGACCCCCCGAATTCACTTGCACCATAATCACCGTAAGTTATTGTCACGACCCTAGCCCTGGTTTGACCAGGTCCAGAGCCGCGGGACAGGAATCCCGTGGTATCTAATTTAGGCGACAGGGGAAGTCTTTTTAATACAGGATCTTTTAATATTCAAATGCTCGTTTACTTTATTACATAAAGTTTAGGGATAAACCCTGTAATTTACAACAAGATGATTTCCCGGGGAAATCTTTATTTCTTAAAACATGTTTCGTTACTTATTTACATTGAGCCAATTCTCTAAGCTTTGTAGTGCTTCACGGCACTTTTCTTGGATCACAACAGATCACCTGAAACATGTTTGAAAAAGGTTTTGTCAGCGGGGAAATACTGAGTGAATCATTCAGTTTTACTAAAATGACACGTTGTTATAATTTACAGTATTAAGAGCGGTTACAATGTTTCCATATCAACCAACTACCCACAGTACTTGTCACTCGACCGGATCTGTGACTGTGGTCATATCACTGTTAGGTCCGTTCACCCACAATGTTACGCCCTAATTCGTATTTGTCAAAAGTCGCAGCGGAAACACGTACCATAAAATTTCTTTCACTATAAATACCTCAACTTATTTAAGATTTAACTTTAACACAGTTCTTTCTCATAAATCCGTCATCCTCTTATTTACTAGTTAAAAACATAGCTTATGTTTACTACATTATGTACATCAACGTTTCCGTACAATCTCTCTAGTGACTCGATCTTCGATCTCCAATCCTTGGATATCCTCATGACTGGTACTACCTGCGCTCACCACATAAAATTTCACATCATTAGTACGCGTTATAAACATACAAGGTTTGTTCACGTTTACTTCTCGTTTCGTTAACTCTTTACATCTCAGCGTTCCCATTCTGATCATATGATCCGTAGTGAGACTTCTTTGGTATTCCTGCGTTACACTTCATTCACCAAGCACGCAACTATTACCGTTAGTACTCAATTTCATTAGATGCATGCGTACATACCTTTCATACAAACTGATACATACCTTTACGGTCACAAATAGCAACTGTCCTACATACGTACCTGCATACATACGTACGTACCTACGTACGTGCATACCTAATTACATCCATTCCTACCTACATACATACATACCTACATTCATACATACATACATACATACATACATACATACATACCTACATACATGCATACATATATACATACATACATACATACTTATTACCTGCCTTCACACAAACCTACATACGTGCATACCTTCGTGTATGGATCCTCTCGTGAGCCCATATTCATCTAAACGCATACGTACGTTCTACCTACCTACACACCAACATACATACATTTAAACGCAAAAGACATTCATACGTATATACCTTTCTTACATCTTTACATCCACGCATATGCTTATGCCTATCTTTATGCATACGTACATGCACCTCTACATACATACATACCCTTCCTACATCGTTACGTACATGCATACACTCGTACATATCTTTATACATGCATACATACACATTTACATACGTACATACTTTAACAAACACGTACTAGATCACGCGTACCTCTTACATAATCATACATCATTAACATGGGTCTTAGACTTAGCTTTATAGCCCATAAACATCTAAGGAACCATCAAAATCATGTTTGGAAAGTCCACCGTAGTCCACGTATATCAAACCGAAGCCCACGGTACATAAATTAACTTAAATAACAAGATTTCAGCTTTTGGGACTTGGGAAGGCCGTCGCCGACGCCCCTAGGGCCGTCGGCGACGGGCCTTGCATTTACCCGTAGCCCAAAAACCCGTAGACAGGTAATTAACCCGTCAGCACAAAAACTGGTTTTCTAGAGCCCGTCGGCGACGCCCCCATGCCCGTCGGCGACGCCCTCTAGATTTTGCATTTTTCTGCAGCTCCGTTTCGTCGTCCGTACGCACTAAAACGCGCATAACTTTTGAACCGTTTACCCGTTTAACCTCCCGTTTCTTCCTACATGCTTGTAAATTCATATTCTATCATATGAACTTAAAATCCCACATCCGGATTAAGGAAATTCTTAACTTACATGCATTCGGCTTATTATTATCTTCTAATTATTTGACCCGTTCGTGCATTTATTAACATAATCTGTTTATTTAACCTCAATCTCATATGAACTTAATAATTTCATTGACGCCTATCATAAAAGATTGATTTCTCGGATGTCTAGCGTTCTCTTAACCCGTTCTCGCTCAAAGGCTTATTTTGACCCGTTATGGGTAATTGTGCATTAATTGGTCTATGACATACAAAACCCTATACTACGCTTTCATACTTGACAAAGACATTACTATAATCGAATAGCTCATTTCCAAACAACTTTTAAGGTCGTTTGCCCGATATACCTATCAAGGGCGTTTTTGTCAACTTACGCTATCCTTAACAACAAAAGATTTCCTTGCATAAGTAACCGATCCTACTACTTAACTACAAATCTTATTCACACATAACTTGCTCGGATCAAAACTAAGATCCGTTTAATACTTCATCGATATCATACAATTCATTTCTATTTGACTTCAATTACCCTATCTAATTAAATTGCATATAACTTTACATAAACAACTAAGAAGTGATTACGGAATCACTTACCTCATGCATCCGTGTTCATATTCGTTTCCTCGCCACTTCTTGACCCATTATCCATCCGTGCTTGATTCCGTCTCGACATGATTCCTATACTTCCATGTCATCGAAATCACATTCTTATTAGCATATTCATTTGTACATGTTGACTATCATATCATTAGTTGTTTCTAACAAGCATAACCCATATAGTCATATCCATATCCGTTTGCCCTCATGTAGTTCATCATGTCATTACATATAACGTGTATTGATGTAACATGTAACGTATGACTTCCTAATATCTTACCTTCACAACAAGAAGTTAAATTATGCTTCTTGTTCGTAGTTGACTTCCAGAAAGTCAACAATTCATCTTATTTAACTTTCGACTTATCATTTTATACCCGTAGCATCATGATAGACTATACGGACGACACTATATACATTTTATCATACGATTGGTGTGCGTACCACCTTTTAAGCATAACACACAACTAATTCATGCACAATCTTCTAATTTCATACATAGTGCATCAAATCCTTCTACTAATCAACATGTAGTATTTAAAATCAAACATCAATAATATGAACATATTATCATTTTCATCATATCATCAAAACCCACTTCATGACTATTTTTCTAATCACTTACAAGTGATCTAATCTTAAGTTCTTCATAGTTTCTTCATGCTTTTGATATATGTACTACCTTGTAAGCATGGTGTACAACTAGTTCATGCATATCATTCTAATCTCATACACAATTCATCAATTTCTTCCTTCTAGTCAACACAAATCATACATGCATAACCATCAAACCTACAATTATCACATTTCTTCCAATCCTTCTAACAAGAATCCATCATACATAACATGATACATAAATTTTTGAACAAGAATTAGACCTAGATGAGATATCCATGCTATCATCTTCACCCCAACAATTGGGTTTCACCTTTAAACATCAAATTAAGTTAAATCATGCATAATTCATGTTCTATATGGTGATTTTAACACCTATACATGAACAATTTCGTACCAATTCACGGATTAAGACATAACCCACTTCATACAACTTCATAAATCTAAATTTTGAGACATACCTCATGATCCCCTTGAGTAGGTGATCCTTAATTCATGTTTGGTTGTGAATTTGAGCTTCATTTGACTCCTCAATTTGATGATTGTGTTAGAACTAGGGTTTGGTTCATGGGGAGTTCCCCCTGATCGTTCTAGAACACACGAAATGTGTGTGTGCTTGTGTGGGTGTGTTTGTTACTTAAGACATAACTTTCCCCCTTGTTCATCTTTGGTCCCTCAAGTTTGTTCCCTTGTTTGCTTTGTTAAACATTTTATTACATTCCATCTTTTAATAGTTTTAACCATACATCTAAGTAGGTTAATTAGCCTAGTTGTTTATTTCTTGAGGTACCATATCACAGCATTTTAACGAATATAAATATTCGGGTTTTGGGGTGTTACAAATCTACCCCCCTTAAATAAGGTTTCGTCCCCGAAACCTTTCTCATTTCCTCTACACACACACACATTTATGTTTGGCTTAACACCCTCATCACATTCATAAGTAATCATCCTAACTCATTTCATAATTATTCATGTAATTGGCTTCTTCTTCTTAGCAAGGCTGTACTTTTCATGGTATACTTTCATATAACGTTCTTATTTCCTTGACCGACTAGTAATAGTTCATCGTCCCTATATATTCAAACCTATATTAATGCTTACTTATAAAGGCATTCATTACATCCTTTTACGTTTTAAATCCGTCCCACGGATTTAAACGTAACATCCATACCCTTCATTCCTTCTATGTTTGAATCCATCTAGCGGTTTCAAACATGTCATTCTTACCTTTTTTTTTTCTTACATGTGTTTAACAAAAACTTAAAGTTTTACCTACCTTCAGCAACAAGGTTTTAAGGTTAGTCATCTTAGTTGTCGAATCATAATTACTTCATTTTAGTTCTATTCATATAGGAGCTTTCTTCTTTCTTACACATTCAACTACCCAAGTAAATGGGGTTCGGCATAAACGCTCTCAATGAGAGTTAAGCATACACATTCGACTACCCAAATAATTGGGTTTCGGCATAAACACTCTCAACGAGAGTTAAGCATACACATTCCACTACCCAAATAACTGGGTTTGGCATAAACACTCTCAACGAGAGTTAAGCATACATATTCCACTACCCAAATAACTGGGTTTGGCATAAACACTCTCAACGAGAGTTAAGCATACACATTCCACTACCCAAATAACTGGGTTTGGCATAAACACTCTCAACGAGAGTTAAGCATACATACTTCACTACCCAAATAACTGGGTCTTTCGCTTTTAATCATAACTTCTTCTTTCAATCCGTATAACGGATTAAGCTTCTAGCATTCATTAGAGTATTCAAAATTACCCGTTTAAAAACAGATGGTAGCTTATTCTTATTCGACTTGTTCGCTAGAACCGGTCGACTCGCATAACTTTTCATAACCTTCGTTAGCATAACCAAATCCGCAATGGATTTGCTTTTTCGCATTCGCTACAACATAGCGCCCACCTGCTACCCAGTTCTACCGGACATACCTGCAATAATTGCCACGGTCTCACGAACGTCATATGCTTCTTGCGTACTGGCCAGGTGCGCAATTCACACACTAGTTTCGTGCCTTCGTGTAATCATCGCCTTATGCCCGAGAAATGGGTTTCAGTTTCGTGCATATTTCTAAAACTTCCCCAAGACCACATCATTGTCTTTCGTTTAATAATTACCCTCCCAAGGAGACCCCTTCCTTTTTTTTTCTTTTGACATCGGTACTCATACATGTTAGTAGTGTGTACCTGGGGTTAGTTTGCCTATTTGCACCTTTGCCCGCCTTAGCGTTCATCCTATTCTGCATTCCCGGATCATCCTCTTCAAACTCTTAAGCTTACCTTGCACATAACATACTATTAGTTTCCTTCAAATACATAATCTAATACATACTTACATTTGCTTTTGCATTTAGGCCTCGATCGAGTCTTGGATTGTACGGGTTCTTGATTACGAGAGCACACTGGTTTGAGTTCAAGCATTTACCTTCTATTACTTGATTCTCTCAAACCAGGGCTCTGATACCAACTTGTTACGCCCTAATTCGTATTTGTCAAAAGTCGCAGCGGAAACACATACCATAAAATTTCTTTCACTATAAATACCTCAACTTATTTAAGATTTAACTTTAACACAGTTCTTTCTCATAAATCCGCCATCCTCTTATTTACTAGTTAAAAACATAGCTTATGTTTACTACATTATGTACATCAACGTTTCCGTACAATCTCTCTAGTGACTCGATCTTCGATCTCCAATCCTTGGATATCCTCATGACTGGTACTACCTGCGCTCACCACATAAAATTTCACATCATTAGTACGCGTTATAAACATACAAGGTTTGTTCACGTTTACTTCTCGTTTCGTTAACTCTTTACATCTCAGCGTTCCCATTCTGATCATATGATCCGTAGTGAGACTTCTTTGGTATTCCTGCGTTACACTTCATTCACCAAGCACGCAACTATTACCGTTAGTACTCAATTTCATTAGATGCATGCGTACATACCTTTCATACAAACTGATACATACCTTTACGGTCACAAATAGCAACTGTCCTACATACGTACCTGCATACATACGTACGTACCTACGTACGTGCATACCTAATTACATCCATTCCTACCTACATACATACATACCTACATTCATACATACATACATACATACATACATACATACATACCTACATACATGCATACATATATACATACATACATACATACTTATTACCTGCCTTCACACAAACCTACATACGTGCATACCTTCGTGTATGGATCCTCTCGTGAGCCCATATTCATCTAAACGCATACGTACGTTCTACCTACCTACACACCAACATACATACATTTAAACGCAAAAGACATTCATACGTATATACCTTTCTTACATCTTTACATCCACGCATATGCTTATGCCTATCTTTATGCATACGTACATGCACCTCTACATACATACATACCCTTCCTACATCGTTACGTACATGCATACACTCGTACATATCTTTATACATGCATACATACACATTTACATACGTACATACTTTAACAAACACGTACTAGATCACGCGTACCTCTTACATAATCATACATCATTAACATGGGTCTTAGACTTAGCTTTATAGCCCATAAACATCTAAGGAACCATCAAAATCATGTTTGGAAAGTCCACCGTAGTCCACGTATATCAAACCGAAGCCCACGGTACATAAATTAACTTAAATAACAAGATTTCAGCTTTTGGGACTTGGGAAGGCCGTCGCCGACGCCCCTAGGGCCGTCGGCGACGGGCCTTGCATTTACCCGTAGCCCAAAAACCCGTAGACAGGTAATTAACCCGTCAGCACAAAAACTGGTTTTCTAGAGCCCGTCGGCGACGCCCCCATGCCCGTCGGCGACGCCCTCTAGATTTTGCATTTTTCTGCAGCTCCGTTTCGTCGTCCGTACGCACTAAAACGCGCATAACTTTTGAACCGTTTACCCGTTTAACCTCCCGTTTCTTCCTACATGCTTGTAAATTCATATTCTATCATATGAACTTAAAATCCCACATCCGGATTAAGGAAATTCTTAACTTACATGCATTCGGCTTATTATTATCTTCTAATTATTTGACCCGTTCGTGCATTTATTAACATAATCTGTTTATTTAACCTCAATCTCATATGAACTTAATAATTTCATTGACGCCTATCATAAAAGATTGATTTCTCGGATGTCTAGCGTTCTCTTAACCCGTTCTCGCTCAAAGGCTTATTTTGACCCGTTATGGGTAATTGTGCATTAATTGGTCTATGACATACAAAACCCTATACTACGCTTTCATACTTGACAAAGACATTACTATAATCGAATAGCTCATTTCCAAACAACTTTTAAGGTCGTTTGCCCGATATACCTATCAAGGGCGTTTTTGTCAACTTACGCTATCCTTAACAACAAAAGATTTCCTTGCATAAGTAACCGATCCTACTACTTAACTACAAATCTTATTCACACATAACTTGCTCGGATCAAAACTAAGATCCGTTTAATACTTCATCGATATCATACAATTCATTTCTATTTGACTTCAATTACCCTATCTAATTAAATTGCATATAACTTTACATAAACAACTAAGAAGTGATTACGGAATCACTTACCTCATGCATCCGTGTTCATATTCGTTTCCTCGCCACTTCTTGACCCATTATCCATCCGTGCTTGATTCCGTCTCGACATGATTCCTATACTTCCATGTCATCGAAATCACATTCTTATTAGCATATTCATTTGTACATGTTGACTATCATATCATTAGTTGTTTCTAACAAGCATAACCCATATAGTCATATCCATATCCGTTTGCCCTCATGTAGTTCATCATGTCATTACATATAACGTGTATTGATGTAACATGTAACGTATGACTTCCTAATATCTTACCTTCACAACAAGAAGTTAAATTATGCTTCTTGTTCGTAGTTGACTTCCAGAAAGTCAACAATTCATCTTATTTAACTTTCGACTTATCATTTTATACCCGTAGCATCATGATAGACTATACGGACGACACTATATACATTTTATCATACGATTGGTGTGCGTACCACCTTTTAAGCATAACACACAACTAATTCATGCACAATCTTCTAATTTCATACATAGTGCATCAAATCCTTCTACTAATCAACATGTAGTATTTAAAATCAAACATCAATAATATGAACATATTATCATTTTCATCATATCATCAAAACCCACTTCATGACTATTTTTCTAATCACTTACAAGTGATCTAATCTTAAGTTCTTCATAGTTTCTTCATGCTTTTGATATATGTACTACCTTGTAAGCATGGTGTACAACTAGTTCATGCATATCATTCTAATCTCATACACAATTCATCAATTTCTTCCTTCTAGTCAACACAAATCATACATGCATAACCATCAAACCTACAATTATCACATTTCTTCCAATCCTTCTAACAAGAATCCATCATACATAACATGATACATAAATTTTTGAACAAGAATTAGACCTAGATGAGATATCCATGCTATCATCTTCACCCCAACAATTGGGTTTCACCTTTAAACATCAAATTAAGTTAAATCATGCATAATTCATGTTCTATATGGTGATTTTAACACCTATACATGAACAATTTCGTACCAATTCACGGATTAAGACATAACCCACTTCATACAACTTCATAAATCTAAATTTTGAGACATACCTCATGATCCCCTTGAGTAGGTGATCCTTAATTCATGTTTGGTTGTGAATTTGAGCTTCATTTGACTCCTTAATTTGATGATTGTGTTAGAACTAGGGTTTGGTTCATGGGGAGTTCCCCCTGATCGTTCTAGAACACACGAAATGTGTGTGTGCTTGTGTGGGTGTGTTTGTTACTTAAGACATAACTTTCCCCCTTGTTCATCTTTGGTCCCTCAAGTTTGTTCCCTTGTTTGCTTTGTTAAACATTTTATTACATTCCATCTTTTAATAGTTTTAACCATACATCTAAGTAGGTTAATTAGCCTAGTTGTTTATTTCTTGAGGTACCATATCACAGCATTTTAACGAATATAAATATTCGGGTTTTGGGGTGTTACACACAAGTGACGTAAATCACTATTTAGGTCCGACTACCTAATAGTGTATATCATGATTTAGGCTCGCTCACCTAAAATGATATAAATAGTAGTAATGTGCACAATACCCCACATACTGGCTGTAATTTGGTGATTACAAAGACTTAATCCCTGTAATTATAACTTTGGAAAATAATTTGGAGTATTGTAAAACAGTTGATAAAAAGAGAATGACTCACATTGCAGATTTAACGAGCAGAGTATAAGCCTACTGATTAGCCTTGATTAACCTAATTTAAATAACAATGCACACACAAACGGGTTAGTAACTAATACATCAGTTACGACAATTCACGAGATTAAACCCTCACAACGATTAACAAAGTGCAATACTTAAATATTCAGCGGATTCACAACGAATAACATAGCATAGTCCGGATTCAGACGATACTCAAATATTCAAGTCGAAATCACGACAAATAACAAAGTATAAACTCAATTTGAGCAGCACTCAAATAATCGTTGGATAGTTATAATCGATCGGACGTTGAATCGTAATAGCGATCGAGTTATTACCCTGATTGCGGCAGCACTTCGTGATTTGTGTGTATTTTATAGTAATCAGCTAATATCTCGTAGTATATTTTGAATTTTAACGTCGAACAATCAGCAGAATGCAAGTGCCAGACCCCTCTATTTATACCCAAAATTGGCGCCTCCCGCTAGTCGCGGAAGAATCCGTGTCACGTGCCGCGTATCGCCTGGGGTGTCAATTTAGGGTAGGGTAGGTTAGTCACTGGTATAGGCCTGGTGAGTCGACAGTTTAAGAATTCTCAATTTAGACAACGTATTCGGAGGATAATTATCAGCTAGGGTTTACCCCCCCTGAGTTTTATGGGCCCTGATCCTGATTCTGATTATTCTGAAAATGTTAGGGTTTATGCAGAATTACTTGGGTTTCTCAATTAGGGTTTCCTTAATTAACATACTAAGTATAAATTTTATTGAGAGTTGTTACATCCTCCCTACCTTAAGAAAAATCTCGTCCTTGAGATTTACTGGAATAAATGACGATATTTCCGCTTCATTTCTGATTCCAGCTCCCAAGTGTATTCTGGTCCTCTTTTTGAATTCCACTTGACTTTGACTAGCACTAGTCGCTTATGTTTGAGAAACTTGACTTTTCTATCTTCTATCTGTAGTGGTTTCTCTACAAATTTTAACTTTTCGTTTACCTCTACATCTTGAAGAGGTACTACCAGGGATTCGTCTGATAAATATTTCTTGAGATTGGATACATGAAATACATCATGTACTCCAGCTAGTTCTTCTGGTAGTTGTAGACGATAGGCTACTAGTCCTATTCGTTGGATTATTGGAAATGGTCCTACGTACCTTGGACTCAGTTTTCCTTTCTTACCGAGTCATATTACTCCTTTCCAAGGAGAAACTTTCAAGAGTACCTTGTCTCCGACTTGAAATTCTAACGGCTTGCGGCGATTGTCTACATAGCTTTTCTGACGATCTCGAGCCGTTTTCAGTCTTTCCTTGATCTGAGTTATTTTGTCAGTTGTTTCTTGTACAATTTCTGGTCCTGATAATTGACTTTCTCCTATTTCTGCCCAACAAACAGGAGTTCTGCACTTGCGTCCATACAGTGCCTCAAACGGAGCAGTTTCAATGCTTGAATGATAACTATTATTATAGGAGAATTCAATTAAAGGTAAGTGGTTATCCCAACTACCACCAAAATCTATTACACATGCTCGAAGCATGTCTTCCAGGGTTTGTATCGTCCTTTCACTTTGTCCGTCTGTTTGTGGATGATATGCTGTACTCAAATTTAGTCGGGTTCCCATTGCTTTCTGGAAGCTAGTCCAGAAATGAGAAGTGAAACGACTATCCCTATCTGATACAATGGAGAGTGGAACTCCATGTAAAGATACTACTTCGTCTACATACAACTTTGCTAACCTTTCCATGCTAAAGGTTTCTTTCATAGGTAGGAAATGAGCTGATTTGGTTAATCGGTCCACAATTACCCAAATCGCATCGTTACCTTTTCTGGTTCTGGGTAACTTAGTAACAAAATCCATTGTTATGAGTTCCCATTTCCATACAGACATTTCTAGCTGTTGTAGTAGTCCTGAAGGTTTCTGATGTTCCGCTTTTACTTGTGAACAGGTAAGACATTTAGATACATAACTAGCTATATCCTTTTTCATACATATCCACCAGAAATTATTTCTTAAATCTTGGTACATCTTATTATTACCTGGATGCATGGTATACCTAGATTTATGGGCTTCCTCTAAAATCTTATTTCTTAATTCTCCTTGCTTAGGTACCCAAATTCGTTTCTTGTGGAATCTCCAAATTCCATCACTTCCTTGTTCCAGTTCCTTTACATATCCTTTCATTCCTTCAGCATCGTCCTTGATTGCTGTTTCTTGAACTTTCTTCAATTGTTCCATTAAATCTAATTGTAGATTTAATCTAAGAGCACGAATTCTCCTTTGCTTTTCATGATACTTACGAATTAAGGCATCTGCAACTACGTTTGCCTTTCCTTCGTGATATTGAATATCACAGTCGTAATCACTTAGAATTTCCATCCATCTTCTTTGCCTCATGTTCAATTCTTTTTGCCCAAATATGTACCTTAAACTTTTGTGATCTGTATAAACAGTAAACTTACTTCCATACAGATAGTGTCTCCAAATTTTAAGGGCAAAAATTATAGCTCCTAATTCCAAATCATGAGTCGTATAATTTTCCTCGTGCTTCTTCAATTGTCTCGAGGCATACGCAATTACCTTCTTGCGTTGCATTAACACACATCCAAAGCCTAATTTTGAAGCATCACAATATACTTCAAAATCTTCAATTCCCTCTGGTAATGCTAAAATTGGAGCATTTGTCAATCTTTGCTTTAAAATCTTAAAAGCTTCTTCCTGTCTAGGTCCCCATCCAAACTTAATTGCTTTACAGGTTAGCTTAGTCAAAGGTACATCTATCTTAGAAAAATCCTTAATAAATCGTCTATAGTATCCAGCTAAGCCTAGAAAACTTCTAATTTCCATAGCTGTTTGTGGGACTTTCCATTTGGTAATTGCTTCTATTTTAGCAGGATCTACATGGATACCTTCGTGATTCACCACATGACCTAAGAATTGCACTTCTTGCAACCAAAATTCGCATTTCGAGAACTTGGCGTAAAGTTGTTCTTTTCTTAACAAAGTTAAGAGTACATGCAAGTGCTCACAATGCTCTTTCTGACTTTTGGAGTAAATAAGTATATCGTCAATGAAAACGATCACAAATTTATCCAAATATGGTTTACAGATTCGATTCATCATGTCCATGAATGTTGCGGGTGCATTCGTTAATCCGAAAGGCATGACTGTAAACTCATAATGACCATACCTAGTTCTGAAAGCAGTTTTAGGTATGTCTTCCTCTTGTACTTTTAATTGATGATATCCAGAGCGTAAATCTATCTTAGAAAAATACCTAGCGCCTTGAAGTTGATCAAAAAGATCGTCAATCCTAGGTAATGGATATCGATTCTTAATTGTAACTTTATTTAGTTCCCTATAATCGATACACATTCTCATTAATCCATCCTTCTTTTTAACAAACAACACTGGGGCTCCCCACGGGGATGAACTAGGTTGTATAAACCCTTTGCTTAGTAATTCATCTAACTGTTTTTTCAGTTCTAGCATTTCGGTGGGTGCTAATCGATAAGGTGCCTTGGCTATTGGTGTAGTTCCTGGAATTAGATGAATTCTAAACTCTACTTCTCTATCGGGTGGTAACCCAGGTAATTCTTCTGGAAAGACATCTGGGTATTCTGAGACGATAGGGATGTCCTGTAGTTCCTTACTTTTAGTGTTAATGATTACAGAAATCATATACACCATTTCTTGTTTTCTTGAATAACTAGCCAACTTCATTACTGAAATGAATTTCAGTGGCTTTCGAGGTTTATCTCCTGTAATTAAAATTACCTCTCCTGTGGGAGTGCGGATTTCTACAGAATTCTTATCACACAGGATTCGAGCATGGTTGGCTATTAACCAATCCATTCCTAACACGACATCGAACCCGACTAATTTCATAGGTAACAGAGTTGCAGAAAACTTATGGCCTAATAGTTCTATTTTTCCTTCTTGCAAAACTTTATCTATGTTAATAGAATTCCCATCTGCCGTTTCGACTGTAAAAATTTGCCTAAGGGTGGTTAAAGGTAATTTAAGAGCTTGGCAGAATGAAGTATTAATAAAACTTTGGTTTGCACCAGAGTCAAATAATACTTTTGCAAACACGTCATGAATTAGGAACGTACCGGCTATCACATCGGGGATGAGTTCCGCTTCCTGAGTGGTTAACTGAAATGCTCGTGCATTTTTCTTAGTAGCTCCCTCTGCTGACTTGCCTTTGTTGTCTGCGGTTTTAACCAGTTTAGGACATTCTGTCTTGTAATGTCTTGCTTCTCCGCAGTTAAAGCAGATTATGGTTTTCTTTTTGCAATTTTCTTCACTATGTCCTACCGATTTGCAAAAATTACAAGTTGCATTGCATCTTCCAAAATGTTTTCTTTTGCAATTCCTGCAGAACGGCGGGTTTGAGGATTGCCCTGTTCCTCTTCTTTTGAAACGGTTATTATTACCCGTACGAAATCCTTGGGTAATTTTCTGAGCTAATTCCTTCTTTCGATCTTCATCTCTTGTGCGCACCAGTTTATCAGTTAGGGTATTAGCTAGTTCCACAGCATCGTCAATAGTGCGAGGTCTCGCAGCTTTAACGATGTTACGAATTTCACTAATTAATCCCCAAATGTGACGGGAAATGAGTACCGGTTCTGGCGAAGCCAGTGTTGGTACCACTTTAGCATATTCAAAGAATGTCGAAGTATAACCACGACAATCTACACCTGTCATACGATGATTTAGGAACTTATTGGCCATTTGATCTTTTTCATATTCGGGACAGAATTTTCTTTTTACAAGACTCTTAAATTCTTCCCAATTCATAGCATAGGCCATTCTTCTTCCTTTCGCTTGTAATACCGTGTTCCACCACTCTAACGCCCCTTCTTTGAACAAATTCGACGCATACATAACTTGATCTTCTTCGGCACATTTACTTATTGCAATTACTGCTTCGTTTTCTCTAACCAACGCAGTACTACAGTTGCTCCTTCGTTACCTGCAAATTCAGCAGGTTTGCAAGCAAGAAATTCTTTGTAAGTGCAACCAGGCGTTGTAGCTTTCATTTTCTTAGGAGGTGGAGCCTGTCGTGGATTATTATTGTCATGATTGTCGCCTCTATTTACACTATGACTAAAATTGTCTTCCTGGGTACGTTTACTAGGAATGATTTGTTGCGGTTCAACAGGTTTCTGAGCAGCAGCCATGATTGCAGGAATAGCATTAGCTATCCCTTGAGTGATGATATTTTCAATATCTTGTCTAGTCATGTATTGGTTTTCCTGATTTTGCTCAGATTGATTCTCTTCATTAACTGGTTCATTACTAGCGTTTTCCATCTGATAATTAGTATAAGTGTAAATTATTAGTGTCAAATAATTGCTAGTTAGATATAACAAAGCAATTACACATAAACACATAAAACCTTACAACACATATCTATAACCAAAATTGTCGATGTCTCGACTTCTATTTTGTTTTATAGATTATATAGGCATCCATACACACTGTTTATCTCATAATGTTTTATTTCCCATTTTACAGAGTTAGATTTAACTATTACTATTACTATTATGATACAGACACACTTCCCACCCTACTATCCTTTAGTCAACTGGCAGTTTTAGTAGCGACGCTCCCTCTCGTCGTACTTCCAGGAGATTTGTTCCCCCATTTCCCGGATCCTATTCCCTGTACCTATCAGCTCTTCACCGAACTGACGAAGTTCGGCTAAGTTTTCGTTGCTCATCGGAGGATTGCGGATAGGTTCTGGATCAAACTGTGGGAGAAGAGTATAAGGACTGTTTATCATGTTTTGATATTGCCAGTCGTTCGTCCACATTCTTCCATTTGGCCTAAAGGTCGAGTGTGGATTAGTGGATCTGGAATAGTTGGTTCCAGATTTACAGGAAGTTGGTTTTCTGCAGGGTAAGGATATAGATTATTGTGAATAGGGCTGATGACATCACAATTTGCCAGTAGACGGTCTATTTCGTCTTGAAATGTGATTTCTTCAGGTTGTCTAGAGCTTTCTCCAATTTCTATTCCGTTTTGTTTAGAATTTTCCCTTACTTCTATCTCTGCTGGCTTAGAGCTCTCTCCGGTCTCGAGTCCTTTTCCTTTGTCTATGGGGTTTTCTATTTTGGGGAGTTTCCTAGTGGCTGGCTTTCTCCTGCGCACTTTCCTCCATCCTACATATCTTCTTCTCTTTTTAGGTTTTGCTTTTTCCAGCGGTGGAGCTTGGAATTCCAGAGGTTCCTCTATGTCAGCAATATAACCAGTAAAGTCGTGGGAGACTTCAATTGGTACTGGGTAGAGGTTGAGATTCTGAAATGCTTCCGATATCTCATTCATGTTGGATAGCATATATGCAAAATGCACAAAAATGCCGAGTTAAAACTTTGGAACAAAGTTTTACAAATAAACATTGCAGTTTTATTGCATACTAATTTGTACAAAAGACAACATGAAAGAGAACACGCTAGGATTTATTTATTTACTATATGGTAGTTTTCTTCTAGACCAGGCTTATTGATAGTTTAGAGGTTTGCATTTTCCGCTACGGTAGCTAGCATATACAGATTTGCCCATTTTTCATCTAATTGGTCTTCCCAAGGTGGATTATTGCCTAATTCCTGAATTTCTGGATTAAACCTCACTTTCTTGACTTGGGGTTTCTGGCTTTTCCTAATGATCAAATTTCTTTTCTCTGGGGGTGAGAGGATTCTCATATTGTGCTTTTCGAACAAAAATCCCTTCTTTTGGATCTACTGGGTATTTGGAGGAAGAGGTTCCTTGTTCTGTGGGTGCAGTATCTAACTTGTGGTAGATAGCAGAAAGCTTTTGTTTACCCATACTGTAACTCAACAATTAATCAATTAATAAAACATATATTCACAGAATGACAATTAGAATGGATCAATAGGCTAAAATCAATAGTAAGCTTAAATCAGTGGCTCTGATACCACCTTTTCCTGTCACGACCCTAGCCCTGGTTTGACCAGGTCCAGAGCCGCGGGACAGGAATCCCTAGGTATCTAATTTAGGCGACAGCGGAAGTCTTTTTAATACAGGATCTTTTAATATTCAAATGCTCGTTTACTTTATTACATAAAAACCCTGTAATTTACAACAGGATGATTTCCCGGGGAAATCTTTATTTCTTAAAACATGTTTCGTTATTTACTTACATTGAGCCACTTCTCTAAGCTTTGTAGTGCTTCACGGCACTTTTCTTGGATCACAACAGATCACCTGAAACATGTTTGAAAAAGGTTTTGTCAGCGGGGAAATACTGAGTGAATCATTCAGTTTTACTAAAATGACACGTTGTTATAATTTACAGTATTAAGAGTGATTACAATGTTTCCATATCAACCAACTACCCACAGTACTTGTCACTCGACCGGATCTGTGACTGTGGTCATATCACTGTTAGGTCCGTTCACCCACAAGTGACGTAAATCACTATTTAGGTCCGACTACCTAATAGTGTATATCATGATTTAGGCTCGCTCACCTAAAATGATACAAATAGTAGTAATGTGCACAATACCCCACATACTGGCTGTAATTTGGTAATTACAAAGACTTAATCCCTGTAATTATAACTTTGGAAAATAATTTGGAGTATTGTAAAACAGTTGATGAAAAGAGAATGACTCACATTGCAGATTTAACGAGCAGAGTATAAGCCTACTGATTAGCCTTGATTAACCTAATTTAAATAACAATGCACACACAAACGGGTTAGTAACTAATACAACAGTTACGACAATTCACGAGATTAAACCCTCACAACGATTAACAAAGTGCAATACTTAAATATTCAGCGGATTCACAACGAATAACAGAGCATAGTCCAGATTCAGACGATACTCAAATATTCAAGTCGAAATCACGACGAATAACAAAGTATAAACTCAATTTGAGCAGCACTCAAACAATCGTTGGATAGTTATAATCGATCGGATGTTAAATCGTAATAGCGATCGAGTTATTACCCTGATTGCGGCAGCACTTCGTGATTTGTGTGTGTTTTATAGTAATCAGCTAATATCTCGTAGTATATTTTGAATTTTAACGTCGAACAATCAACAGAATGCAAGTGCCAGGCCCCTCTATTTATACCCAAAATTGGCGCCTCCCGCTAGTCGCGGAAGAATCCGTGTCACGTGCCGCGTATCGCCTGGGGTGTCAATTTAGGGTAGGGTAGGTTAGTCACTGGTATAAGCCTGGTGAGTCGACAATTTAAGAATTCTCAATTTAGACAACGTATTCGGAGGATAATTATCAGCTAGGGTTTACCCCCCCTGAGTTTTAGGGGCCCTGATCCTGATTCTGATTATTCTGAAAATATTAGGGTTTATGCAGAATTACTTGGGTTTCTCAATTAGGGTTTCCTTATGGGATAATTAACATACTAAGTATAAATTTTATTGAGAGTTGTTACAGTTATTAATCATATTTTCATTTGTTATAGTCATTAAAATAGTAAATTATAAAAACATCAAAGTAAAATGTGCACATTTGTCCCAACGGGTATTTTTAAGAAATTAACGGGTATACCTGATACCCGCGGGTATGCCCGATACCCGACGGGTAATGGGCCGGGTATGGGACAAAGAACTACAACCGGGTACCGGCCTGGGATTGCCAATACCCGGCCCAAGCTCGGCCCATTGCCATTCCTACCCACACCATCGAATCGGAGCTCAAACCCTAACAGTCAAACCCATTACAGATCTGAGCAAAATCGAGCCTTTTTACCCGACAAGTCTAGCCGACGACCAAACCCTATCAAAACCACCACTTGCCATCACCTGCCACCACTGCCACCAGTAGCAGCCGACCACCATCTGTCACACCCCGTTATTTCCACATATTTCCGGTGGGCCCGGTGGGGAGTATCGTGACGTTGTTGATATCATCATAGACAATTAAACACAATTATAGCACAGCGGAAGGCTTGGAAGTTTAATTATTATTACAATCCATAATGTCCGAAAGTTCAAAATAAAAGAATATACAGGCTGATTGTAATAGAGATCCACATGCGGACCATAAAATCAAATACATAAAAGTAAGTTTAACAAACTTCAGGCATCTAAGGAATTGCAAGATCCTCTTAATTGACACCAAGTAGCTCCAGTCTAGTTTCGAGAGGTGCCTGTCACTTAGTCTTTGGAAAATACGTCAGTTTTCACTGGTAAATACAATTAACTGACTCATTTGAAAAGAGTTTATGAAAATTGGTTTAGGCGCGCAAGGCACAAATCATTTATAACTTGGAACAAACTATATTAAAATCTTGTATACTGATTTACATGTTTGTCATACAATTGGGGCCGGTTTGGAAGCCCGGCGTGATTAACCGACTCACCACTTTATGAAACCCACAAAGTAGTTATCCCCAACATGTGGGTTATTTAATATTTAACATTTGCATCTGTCAGGAGTATGCCTACACCCAGTGCATAGGTCGTGGCCATTATTAACTTTAATGAGCCGAGGATATCCAGAACACGGTCGTTAAACCCCAATGTTTATGTTATCAAACAAAACAGAGTAAAACGGGTTATGCAGATTTATTAAATCACAATCTGATTAAATGATCTCATACCCGACCAAACGGTAATAATTTATCGTGTCCGAAGCCCGTATAAGGGAAAATAAGTTAAAAGTATTTACCTGAGTTAATTATGCAAGGATTGCTACTCAGCCGTATATTCCTAAGGCTTTATGCAAATATCTTCTACCGAAGCTACTTAATCTTTAAGGAAGGTTTTATTAACCTATTAGGATACTAACGGGTCTTATTTAAGTCAAAGACTTAAACTGGTTAGTTTTAAAGATACTTTACGGTTTGAAACGCTAGATTAAGCGGAGATCGGAATGGAATGAAATGTAATTTAGACCCAACAAGTATGAATACTTGTATAATATGGGTAAACTAAACACATTATGGAATTTGAAGTTTAGATGGTAAGGTTTAAACCGTTTCGGCTAATTTATGTAAACTAGTTAAATAAACTAAACCGAACGCGTATAAGCATAACGGGTAACCAAATGAACCATATACAGGTTCCATTTATTATTATGCTTAAAATATGTTAAGACATCAGTAGGATGTCAACATATATGTCAAAAAAGTATTTAAAACTGAATTAAGCCTCATAAGGGCATTTTGGTCATTTTAGGATTTATAAAAGAGGTTTATAAGTAAACTGATATTCTGGTCAAAAGCATTCTGTAAAAAATATTTATTTTATGATGTTATATCAGTAAGATATCATACATATGTGTGGTTTACCATTTATGGCCAAATTATGCCCCAAAATGGTATTTTGGTCATTTCACATATGCTTTTAAGGACATAATTGGAAGTCTGAGTTCATAACTTATACCTACTGTAAAAATATTAAAAATTATTTATAAATTCAGTAGGTAACAAGTCTTGGGTGCTAAATATGGTTTTAAATCATATAGTATGCACCTATTTAGCGTAAAAACCAATAATTGACGATATTTGCAAAGTTTATGTGATTCTGAGATTTTTGTAGGACCGGGTTTGACACCGTTCGATTGCGTAACGAACATTCGACGTGCGGAATCCATGAACGTGCGTGACCGAACACACAATAACGTACTAGAACCGTGAATCTATTGAAAGATATGACGTGTACAATACAAGAATCACGTAGAGAGTACTTTCTCTCTCTAGACTTTCTCTCTCTAGACTTGAATCTTCTAAATCACCAAATGAGCAAAAGTCTTTTACTTTAAACCTAAGGCTCCTATTTATAGGCCTTGGAATTAATGAGATTTCTCATTAATTACCAAAATGCCACCTTGCTAATTCTATCTAAAAATTACAATAAAAGCCTAGATTACTTCAGTTTCAGCTACGAAATGGATTGACGGAGGCGATAGACATTAATGCACTAACAATCTCCCCCTTGGATATTGCCGCAGTCAATCTCGTAGCGTCTTGTCTTTCTCTTTTTCGAACAGAATCCCCGTGGATCTGTCTTTAGCTTCAGTTGCTCGCCCTCTTGGTAGTCTCTTTCTTCAGACTCCCCCTTTCGTCAAGCTTCCGTGCTTTTGGGATCGACACCTGGCTTTCTGTATACAAGCTCCTCCAAAATAGTTATCTGGCTCCTTGAATGCACACTCCCCATTGCGTTGAGCTTGTCTTCAGACTCCCTCTTAGACTCAGCTGTCGGGATCGTAGTCTGGCTTTCATTAGCCTCATACCTGCACATACTTTAACCAACAGTAAGATTTGACTTTATGCTTATCACTTGTATTTAAAATGATTAAATTGGTTTCAAATTAATAAGCCATTTATCCATTTCAAAAACAATTCTCATTTCTAACAAACTTCCCTAAACTTCTGTTCTTCCTGTTTAGCACTTAGAATTTTGAATATCAGCTCTCCAACATCAGTTGTCGAAAATCTTTTTGGATTTTTCAAAATTTCATGCTAAAACACACTAAAATCTTTTTGGATTTAAGAAAATAAACTATATACCAACATATTTTTGTGAGTTTGTGTAAGAGGATCATATCAGTTTTTGAGACACATCACAAGCACCGTTAAGCTTTTTAGACATTTTAAGTTCTAAACGATTCACGTTGATTGACGATATAATTGTCCTCTTAAGCTCAATCTAAAAACTTCCGAAAATGCTTACCGATACGTTAAGGTATATTAATTTTGCACTAAATTCTTATAGACCCAACGATCTCAGCATATCCCCTCATCATGCAATACACTAACTCAAGTAATGCCTTTAAACTTTCATCAACTGTGATATGTGCGAAAACAAAGCAGAATGTTTAAACATTAACAATCAGGTCGATACTTCCGTATACGCAGAGAAAGTCCAATGTTTAAACAAAATAAGAAATAAAAAACAAGTTGAAATTGTTTAGGCTTTAACCACCAGGTCGATACTTCCGTATACACAGAGGAGGTCCAAAGCTTAAACGAAACACCAAAGAAAATAAAGCAGAACGTTTAGGCAATAACATCCAGGTCGATACTCACGTATACGCAGAGGATGTCCAATGCTTAAACAAAATAAAGAAATAAAACAAGTTTAAATATTTGCAAAATAAAGTACACAATCACAGCGATTTTTCAGCAAAATTGTGAAAGTTCACAAATTTAACCAGCTTTTATGCTCTTTGCATTCAGCGATTACTGAGTAGGCACACAATCAAGAAGGACAAAAACTAAGTACTATGCTTTCAATCATGTTTCCCACTAGAACTAGGCTTTTTCATTTAAGTTTGTATCGTTATCGCAAATCTACTAGTCTAGCTGAGCCTATCGTCACATCTTTAGTGAAACCGTTTATTACATTTGACATTTCATTTCTTTAGCATGCTGTGATAGTCCACTGATTTACTATCATTTCCTCTTATTCACAACAAAACTCATTTTTTTGAATTTTTCAATGTTTTTGGTATTTTCAAATTTTCAAATTTTTTTTTTAATTTTTCTCCCCCTAAAATCAAAATATGTTTCAATTTTGATTTTTTGGGAAAATTTGAAAGCAAACTATACAAAGTAAAGTGACAACTTGATATCGAATTGCTTCAATTCGCCATCCACTTGGCATAAACAATCAGAACTCCCCCTAACAACAAACTATTTTCCCATTATGATTTCAAAACACTTAAGTTTGTTTTAATCAAAATGGTTTTTCTGGAAAAATTAGTTTGTTTACCAATCATTTGTAGGTTCGGGGTCACTTCATCACATTGTTTTCTTCATACACATGACAGATTTTACAATTTCAGTTTTAAATCTCAAACAACACTTGTAGAAAATCAAGTACAACTTAATGTCCCTGATTTACCACATGTAAGTCGAAATATCACAGTTACCAACCTGTGAATTTCTCAAGAAAGATGCCGATTCCTACTCCACAATTACCAACCTGGGAGTTCCGGCAAGTCAGGTTTTTCATTTAAGCAGTTTCACCCAAGCCTGACGGTCCTTGGGTGATTTCGAATTCTTGTTCAACAATGGTGGAAAGTTTGCATCATCCGTTGTTAAACCAGAATTCTCGACTTTTACCTCAACACATGGCTCTTCTGGCTTTACCACACCAGATTCATTGCGTGAATGTGGCTTGTCTGACTTTGATGAGTCAGATTCGTCGCCGACATGTGGCTTCTTTGTTTCCGAAGAAACAGATTCATCGCCAAGAAGTGAAAATTTCACTTTCTTTGTTTTGTTAATCTTCTGATTAACTTCTTTGTCTTTCTTCAAAATTCCTTTCTCTTTTGTCCTCGGATTTGTATCTGATGAATTCGTTTTGCAAGATTTATCATTCTTTGAAAAGCAAGACGATTTATCAGAACTGCTGTTTGGTTTTTCTGATGTACCCGAGGACAAAATCTTCTCGAGATACTCTTTCGCCTTCTTCCTCTTCTTTCGCAGTCTGTCTTTCTGCCCTTGTGAAAGCTTCACTTTCTGTTTTTGAACTTTCTGTTCTTTGACTTTCTTTTCTGAAACTTTCAGTTCCTTGGGCTTTTCTTTGACTTTGACTGACTTCATCACCCTTTTCTGAGATACAACCCTCGATCTTTCATTTGATCTCATTGGGCAATCTCTGGCAATGTGACCTTTGATTTGGCATTCATAACATCTTCTTGTCTCAAAACTCTGTCTCTGGCAGTTAACAGCAATGTGTCCTTGAAAACCACAAGTGTAGCACACCCTGTTATCATACCGTTCTCCATTTTTAAACCAAACACTCAAATCATAACACTGATTTGATTTGTAGTACTCATGACTTCTCCTATAAGCTTGATTTGACGCTTGAGCACTGTGGTCAAACCTGCACCACTTATTACCAACTTTTTGTGAGTTTTTGTTTTTAGATTTTTGTTATTTTGCATAATGATTGGATGACTGAACTGATGAGCTTTTATTTTCATTTTGGAAATCTTTTGAATTTTGAATTTTTTGTTTCTGTTCTACAATCTTCTTAAAAGGCTTTTGCTTTGAGCAGTCACCTATTTCAGTAGATTGCAAAACAATATTTTTAAATTTTTCTTTTAATTCTAAAAATATTTTTCTTTTCTCATTTTTCTCATTTTCATCATCAGTTTTATCATCACAATCTTCAATTTTGACATTGTCAAAATTTGTGACATTGTCACTTATTGGAACAACATTGATCAGTTTTGGACACACATATGGTGCAGAAGTCACAAAACCTTTCAACTTATTTTCTAACTCAGCAATTTTATTCCGATCACTTTCAGCTTCTTTTTAAAGCTGAATGATTTTAGCAAGATGAGAATTTATTGCAATTTGTTTTTCAAGATTATTTTTACCAACAATATCTTTCTCATCTTCTAAAATCTTTATTTGACTTTGAAAATCTTTTTCAATTTTTACTTTTTCATTTTCTAATTTTTTATTTGAATTTTCAAATCATTTTCTGAATTTTTAAAATTTTTGTTTTCTAATGTCAAACTCTCTAAATCCCTCAAGAGTTTGGCATTTTCAGATTTCAGATTTTCACAATTTAAGCACTTCTCGATCATCTTTACAGCTTCAGCCTTCTTTTCAACCTTAATAGCTGAAATTTCGTCAACTTGCTTCTCTACCACTTGAACATTTTCTTCAGATTTGACTTTTACTTCAAAAGTTGCTGATTTCTGATTCTTTTCTCCTGAATCAGACTTCAATTTTCTAATCTTTTGTAACTCAAGTTCTTGAGCTTGAATCTTCTCGACGAACGAGCTCAAATTGAAACTATAATATTCCTCGTTCTTCTTCCAAACTAACAAATACGTTCCCCACACATCTCTTGGTAAAGCATTCGCCAACTTTTCAACCCACGTCTCATCCATTTTGCTAATGTTCAAACGCTCCATCTCTAAATATAACTTGACATACCTTTCGATCAACTCTTTAGTTGATTCTCCCTTGATACCCGTAAAACTATCAAACTTGTTCAGTGCAATATAAATCTCAGAACCCATAACAATACAAAAATTCACACAATCAGATGACTATCCGATTGAATAGCAAAGATCAGGCGACAACGGATCGGGTGTGGATTCGCTCGGGCGAGAATCCGATGCTTGACAAATCACCTGAAACACCTGCAAACAAACAAACACACAATCAGTTTAAACGAACTGAATACGTAAAAGTGTGTGTGTGAAGTCAATCTAAGACTCGTTGTCGAAGATTCGCTGATTCAATCCAAAGTTGTTCGGGTGAAATCGTTGAATGAATGGGCTTATCGGAACAAAATGGATTCAATTTGAAATTAGAATGATTTGGGTCAATGAATATTGGGCTTCTTTTATCACACGCTTATTGAACCTTAACTTGTCTTGGGCCGAACTCCTAAGTGAGCTGACACTTGTTTTAAACTATGATTGGGCCGTTCAATATTGATCTTTTAATTTCTTGTGCCGACAAACTAAATTCACAACTTACATCTCATTGGGCCTCAAAATTTTTAGTGGGTCGGTGCACTGTTTAAGCTATGTAATGGTTGCAAAAGTCGCTAGGCGCTTCCTAGTCGGTCGACCGGGGAGTTGAGAGTACTCGGTCTAGGCGGAGAGTACTTGGGGAGTACTCGGACATGTTAAATTATAAAGAAATTACTTTTTGGAGATTAAATATATGTCAAATAACATAAATTTACTAATATTTATTAAAAATACGTGAAAATGATATTTATTCTTTAATATGATAAGCATAGAAATAATGCTTTATTATTATTTAAGTCAAACTAGGCCTGAGTTGACCTACTAGATCCAATTCTGGCCGAGGTTGACCGCGTTTGACCGACTCCGAGTAATTAGGCGGAGTCGAAGAAAGTCGCCTCGGCAGCCTACCTTGTAGCGACTACTCGGAGAGTACTCGGCCTTGGAAACCTTGTTAGGGCCGCTAAAATCACTTACGTCTTGCAAAAATGGCTGACAATAACAAGGTAATGCAAGAATTTGATTGTGCCACACAAATACTTAAGCCTACAACTTTATCAATTAGATTTTGTGATTGGGTCGCTTTAAACCACAACAACTATGATTGGGCCTTCACTTAACACACTGCTATATCACATGATTGAGCCACTAATGAACGACAACTTTTTAATGTCCGACAACTTTTTAATTCATTGGGCCATTAATGTCTGACAACTTTTTAATTCAATTTTATGATTGGACCGGTAATCCTAAGTGGGCCGGTGATCTTTAAAGCATGTAAACTTATTTTAATTTGAATTAATGGCCGACAACAACATCTTTCACAATTCTTTGATTGGGCCGTTCACATATGTAGACACAAGACTTCTTTTCCCGAAGAACTGACACCCTCGTTTAATGATATACACAATACACGAAGCCCTTTTCAAGCGGAATCAAATTGATACGGTTTCCAAAGCGGAATCAGATAGTCACTTGAGCGGAATCAACAGTTTTGGTACACACGAGCGGAATCAGATAGTCACTTGAGCGGAATCAATAGTTTTGGTACACATGAGCAGAATCAGACTTAAAATTTCGAGCGAAATCATTGTTTTTCGAGCGAAATCAAACGTCTTTTGAGCGAAATTAATGTATTTCGAGCGAAATCATTGTTTTTCGAGCGAAATCAAACGTCTTTGAGCGAAATCAAAGGATTTTCGAGCGAAATCAAGCTGTTAACGCGAAATCGGAACTAAAAACTTAGATTTCTCCTAAACGGCTAGGAATTTGGATCTGAAACTTGGTAGGATTATAGATCAGATGTTTACGCACAACATATCAAAAAATCAGCCGATTCGGACCGTAAAATCCCGTTCAATTTGACGAAAAACAGTGAAAACGTGAAAGAATGAGTAGAAGATGAAGAAATGATGAAATTCGGATCTGAAATCGCTGAAATCTGGTACGAATCAATGTGTTTGATCAGTGCAATCGAGCTCCTAGCTCTGATACCACTTGTAGGACCGGTTTTGACACCGTGCGATTGCGTAACGAACGTTCGACGTGCGGAATCCGTGAACGTGCGTGACCGAACACTACCGTGAATCTATTGAAAGATATGACGTGTACAATACAAGAATCACGTAGAGAGTACTTTCTCTCTCTAGACTTGAATCTTCTAAATCACTGAATAAGCAAAAGTCTTTTACTTTAAACCTAAGGCTCCTATTTATAGGCCTTGGAATTAATGAGATTTCTCATTAATTACCAAAATGCCACCTTGCTAATTCTATCTAAAAATTACAATAAAAGCCTAGATTACTTCAGTTTCAGCTACGAAATGGATTGACGGAGGCGATAGACATTAATGCACTAACAATTTTGACCAGCCTTGGATGGTCAAAATATTTTATTTTTCATATTAGATCAGTAGCAAAAAGTTTGCATGTTTATTATTTGTAAAACTCATTTTATTTACAAAAAGGGCATTTTCGTCAATTATAGAATTTATACAAGAACTCAATGTTAAGGTCAGTATATAATCTGACTTAACATTCCAAAAATTCCTAAAAATGATATCATAATAGTAGGTTAAGAGTTTTGTACCAAAATTTATGTTTTAAGCATGATTTATGCACTAAAGGGTAATTTAGTCTCTTTATAAAAGCTAAATTTACAAACTTTTACATAACATCAGTTTATGACCAGAATGAAACATGCATATAAATTCAGAATTCTCTAAGTGACCATGTAATATAACCTCAGAGGGTTATACTACAACATCAAATGGTCACAATGGAAGCTGAAAACATAAAGGAATTAAGCTTAATCGGGTCAGAACTGAAAGTCAAAGCAAAAGTCAAGCTTTTGCGACTTTCGGTTACGAACCGAGCTTAAACTCAGTATTGTCAGGTTGAACATGTTTAAACATGTTCTATTAATATTTACCAAGTTGTTTAAGTGACAAAATATGATTTATAACCTCTACATTATTAGTTTTGATTATTATTTATAAATCTGACCCGTTTGACTTTTTTTAATTGATTACTTTTACCCGATAATTAACTAAGCAAACATGAAAATTAGGAGGTGCCCTTTTGAGGGATTAACACCTACCTAATTATGATCACATAGCCACATTCGCCTCGAACAATGGCTGGACCATTTAGGTTTTAACCGAAGGTCAAAGCCGTTTTACGACAACTTTGACTTTCGGTCTTTAAACCCATAAAAACTGAACTAAAGTGGCTAAGTACACTTACAAAGGGTCTTAGCTTGAACTTTTAAACTAGAGAGAGCTTCCTTTGTAATCAGGAACCTCAGAAGATTGAGAAAGAAGGATTAAATTGAAGTGAGCAAAGAATGAGGCAACTTGAATCTCTATTTATAGTTGAACAAGGTGATCAAGGATCAAGCCAGGTGTTAAGGGATGTCCAGAGATCATCATAGGTGTCCCTGGTGGTTTTAAAAACCATTAAAGAGCTCCTGGTATCAAGTTTTGTGAGTAAAGGTTGGTTATGGCGAAAACCTGCAGCTGTCCAAAATTTTCTGCCCAGATACAGGCTTTACGGACTGTAAGCCTGACCCCTTACGGTCCGTAACCGATTTTGAATGGTATCGCCCAGGTACAGTCCTTGCGGACCGTAAGCCTAACCCATTGCGGTCCGTAAGCGATTGCTCAGGAAACTAGAATCTTTGAAACTTTACACCTTTAACCCTTCAACTTTTATAATCATCAATAATCATTTCCGATAGTGTGTTTTAACATTATAAAGTCTCAGTTTTTGGTAAAAGGTCACTCAGAGGCGTAAATTAGCACGTTGACACTTTTTGTCCCTCCGCATACGAATTTTCAACGATTGTCAAGTTTAGTCCTTTGGAATAAATGCGTTACACATTTAGGGTTTAGGACACGTGTCTTTATATAATATGGACACGATTTTACGAGGTGTTACACCATCTCACCCCCTCTCTCTCATACCCCTTTCCAGTGGCACCACCAGCAAACAACGTGAAACTGTTGACAGGGCGAGCCTCAAACCTAGATCTGACCAACACAAAACCCAAATCTGACCTCAAACTATTGACATGCGGCGGCGATGGTTGTCGTCTAGGGTTCCGACGATGGTTGATGTCTCCAATCCTTTTTTCAGGTCCTAATAAGTCTTAGGGCTTGAATCCCCTTCTCTGATCTTGTTGTTTTGGGGAGATGGTGGGGTGATGTTGACTGGTTGTAGAGAGAGATTGAGAGACGAGGTGAGTGAGAGAGTGAAAGAGATATGGTTTATCTAATATACACACACATATATATATATATATTATTTTTTACATCAATTTAAATGCATATTGATGTGTGGTCGAAAACCGGTGTTCGTATATGTTTAAGTTGATGTTTTTACCAGATTTTTAGTTTCGTTTAGCCTACTTTTGATTAGAGTTGTGTTTTGCAGGTCTAACGGAGTTTAAGGAGCTATTCGGGAGCTTTTCGAACCACCGGGACGGAAAACGGATCAACTGGATCAAGAAATGGGAAAAACAGAAAGTGAATGAAGCATGTACCGTCGCCGACCCCATCTCCGTCGCCCAAAATACACCGTACAGAGGGAAATAGTCTGTCGGCCAAAAGTGCACGCCTCACCAGGCCGTCGGCGACGGCCTCCCGGTTCTTGTGTAATGAGTTTTAACTTCCTTTGGATTGGGGATGGGTTATAACATGTTTTTGGACAATTATTCGGGGTTGACACTTGTTTGGAGCTTGAATATCACTTTTTGGAGCCATAATCATCATCTTCATTTCCAATCATCCACAATCGAATCCATCACTCTGAATCAACAATCTTCTTCACCTCTAACTCTAAACCACCACCACCATCACTATCACCATCATCACCAACCTTTCCACCATCATCTAATTTTCAATCCACCATCAGCATCACCATCCAAACCCAATATAACAACCCTCCTAAAATAATTCCGACACTCCTAAAATATTTAGAACATCCCTATACGTCCTAAAATACACCCTGTATACGTAAAATGGCCCTAAATACCTTTATTTTTATAAAAATTAAATAAAAATCAAATTTTATAGTCTCTCGCGGGCCGCGAAGACTTAGTCTTCATCTTACACAGGCCGCGAGCGATAGAACAAGCGGCACGCCCCGGAGCCGCCACGTGTCACACGTGTCGAGGCTATACCGGTGACCGGGCCAAGCTAGGGCCTACACGGCCTACGTCGCGGGGCGCGAAGGCCCCTTTTGTTTCTTTCACGGCCCACGAGGAAGTGCGGTATCAACACTATAAATAGGATCGATCGACATCAGTTGCAAACCGTTCAAATTTCAATATTCTCTCTCAATTTCTCTATAGTATAAGTAATACCCGGGCGTTATACCCACTAAATTAACGAAGTTCTGCCTTGATGTAAGTATCATTGTAACGTCCTACGTTTTCATACTTTCCATATTTAGAAACCATTGCTTGAAATTCTATTTTTTTTGGAAATCTTGTATTCCTTGTAATCGTATTTTGTTGTATCGTTGTAAAATCCGAGACTTTGATCGTAATGAAACGAATCTTTTATACATCGTTTATACATGTTTATATATTGATACGTGCACTCGTTTGATACATGGTTCGTAATTCGTATAAACGTAAGCTTAACTCGTAAACAATGATCGTGTATTCGTAATCCTTAAATCTTCATACGTTTAAACACTTAGTTATTCGATTATAAGATTAAGTTATATGTTTTTTTCACTTGATTATACCAAACTATAAACCATACATACTTGTTACATTTCATGTGTTATACACACCTATGTTATCACACTTTTTGCTAAATTAAAACATGCCATTTATGCATTTTGGACTTTGTTACAAGTTACATACATACTAGACACCATGTAACACTTTATTAAACATCAAATATATACCTTCTAATGTCAAAAAAATAAAATAAAATAAAAATTATAGGGCTGTTAACAGCCTTGCATCAGCCCACTTAATTTCCTTGTTTTGAGTTATTTAGCCCACTAAACACTTCCAAAGCCCAATCCAATGAAACCCTAATCCATCCCCTATATAACCCAAGCCTCCTCCAAGCATTTTTCACTTTCTAAACACTCTCCATTCACTCTCAAACACTCCAAACCATAGCTGATTGTAGAAGTTCGAGCAGATGTATACCACTTCACTAAAGTGAGCATTACTCACTCAATTCTTATCCGATTCACTCGATTCTTTTTCCTACTGCTTTGTATTGACCTTAGCTACGTTTCCATGGGTTTTCCCTGGAAAACCAGAGCCTGGAATGTTGCCAAAAGGGCTCCAAAGTGGACTGATTTTTCTGTTCTTGTTTCAAACTTTGATAAACTTGTTTAAACTTAAGGAAACTCATCTCAAACCTATGTCCTTATGCTTATAACCACTTCTATGTTAGTTAGGCTTAAAAATAAGGTTGAGACATTCAAAATCAGAGGTATAAACCTCACAAACTTTCTGTTTTGTTCAAGGGTTTTAACCCACAAGTGATGCTCAAGTTCAAGACTTGACGATTGTGTGATTTAGGATTAGCTTGGGCTAACCTACTTGAAAATCCACACATTGCTTGATGTTTTCTCATAGATTAGTTGTTCATATTCTATTGTTTCTTGTAAGTTCATGACCCTCCTTGTTGTTCATAACAACAAGTGTAGTGGTGAACAATAGAGGTACCTAAATGGAAGCTTTATTCTTCCTACCTCATGTATGAATTCCATGACACTTAGAGGTGCCTAAATGAAGACTTTAATCTTCTACCTCATGCTTGACTTATATGATGTAATATACACTATGTAATACTTATGTAACAACCAAATAATCGAACTCTTGGTGACGAACTAATGGACATTTGTCAAGCTAGTAGATTGTATCATTTTAGGCCTTGACAACTTGTCACGATTCTAATGGAACTTTGTTCCATGAAAACATTTAAACTCTTTTAGAGTTTCATAGTGTCAAGAACAAGTGTCATAGGTGTTAGATGATTATTTTCATATGTTTATTTTTCATGTTATTTAAACTCCAAATCCCTAGAACCATATGTAAACACCTCTTAAACTTCAAATCGAACACATTCAACTTACTAGTCACAACAACTTCGTCACATGGGATAATCGGAAAACATATGCAACTTTATGAGTACACTTGACCCATTTTCCTTTTAATACACTTTGGGAGCAACATGTTTTACTTGTTAAAATGCACGATTCACAAACATGCTTTTATTCGTTTAATCCTTATACATGCTTTGCTATGCTTAGGTTCACGCTAGAATACATACTACTTGTTAACTCGGCTTAACAATTATAGCGCTATAGGAGTAGCACACCACCCGACAGGGTTTTGTTGAGTCTTTATTCTATAACAATCTCGTCACTTTTGTGTCGAGGGATGCTAAATACTAGTGGACACTAGAGTTG
Organism: Helianthus annuus; assembly: GCF_002127325.2. Taxonomy (NCBI): domain Eukaryota; kingdom Viridiplantae; phylum Streptophyta; class Magnoliopsida; order Asterales; family Asteraceae; genus Helianthus; species Helianthus annuus. Next base: position 13,945,768 of record NC_035443.2, read on the forward strand.
ACATATTGTTATGCATGATAGATTGACCTTGGTCCTTGTATACCAATTGCTATGTTGGATTGAAAATACCTTTTTATACATATGCCAAGAGTCTAAAACTAGTGTACTCGCCAATACCTTTGTATTGAACTATGCTTTTAAAACATGTTGCAGGTTTAGCGACGATGTTGATGATGCATGGAATCTAGTAGGATGCTGAGGTACACACTTTAAATTTTGTATTTTATTTGTATTGTATTTCATTATTCATGTTGTATTTGTTTCAAATCCTTGTAATTGACTCTTTAGAAATGAAATGAAAATTTATCATTTAAATACTTGTCACAAATAGTGTTATGAAGTCTCTTGCAATCTATTCGTCTCACTCCGATGTTTCCGCCATCGGTTGGGGTGTGACAATCATAACCCCCCGGTTACGTATTAGATACGCTGCCCGATTAATCTAGTGCTCCGTAACGGCTGTCGAGGCTCTGCCCGACGTAGTCGTTGGAGTTCTGTCTCGGGGAGGGTATAACTAATGTAAAATTGGGTTATTGTACTAACGCGTGTGCATTATTTAAAATTTATAGATTATAACCAGGAAGCCACATGAAATTACCTAGGATAGCAATGTGAGTAATCCTCCTTTTTGCAAACTATTTTACAAAGCCTTAATGTTAAGCCTTAATGTTTTAAATTATATTTCACAGTGATTGAGTATTTGTAATTTCTACAATTATCGTCGGTACATTGGGGTTTTGTATACAAAATTTATTACTACACTGTGAGTAGTAACATGACCACAAGTCGGGTTGATAGTACCGTGGGTGGTAATTAAAGTAGAAAAACAAACAAATATAATTGCGAGATCGCCCACAATACTATAAAATGATAAAACTTGTCTTGAATAAATTAGGATTCACTCACCAGTATTTCCCACTGACAAAATGTTTTTTTAACGCGTTTCAGGTAACAAAATGTGAAAGTCAAATAGAAGCCAGCTGGACAGCACTGAAGGCTTGGAAAAGTGGCTATAAAAGTTACCTAAATAAAGAAGATTTTTTATTTCAATAAAATAGGGTCTATCCCTATAAATCTGTTTGTAACGAAAACTTGAGTTTTATCCCAATATATTTATTATTATGAAATGTGGTGTTTTACTCTGATAAAATATTTCCTAACTACGGTCCTGATGAAATTTTCGCTGCCAAATAATGATAAACACCAATACCATCAGCTCTAAGTAGGCCGCGGCCGCCCGCCTCTCGAGGCAGGGGTCGAGGGTTGCGACAGAAGGTGGTATCAGAGCCACAGCCACTGATTCAGCCACAGAAGTGTTCTGCTGACACCAAAATTTTATCTGTTATGATAGGAAATTATCTACGAGATTATGTGCGTATATTATTGTTTTGTGTTTTTTGACAATTTGTTAGTTTACAGTATGAGTGACCAAGGACCTTCGGACGCTTACCGTCAACTGTCCAACTCTCCTAGGGACGAAGGAACTTCTTCCCATCGTACCCACTCGGGGTATTCGGCTGACACCGAAAAAGGGATTTTCGTATTCAAAGCACAATCTGAAGAGTCATTTCCTCCCAAGAAGAGAGGATGGTTCAGCAGAGGAACTCACGAGCGTAGAAAAAGGATGAGAAAATTACAACAGCAGCGAGCTTTAGCAGCCGCGAATAGAGAAATGAATGCTCAAACCCAGGAAATACTCAATAGGAGACTAGCTAATTTTCACATATTAGCTACCACAGCTGCAGACCCAAATTTGGAACAACTCATTGCACCACAGCCATTACCACTGTTTCCCACACAACCCATGGAAATTGAACCAAACCCAGTAGACCAAATTCCAGCACCTGCTTTTGACCCAGCTGAAATCCCTAGAGTACCAGCACCCCATCCCCCAGATTATGACCCATGGTTTGACGACCATAGGGATTATCCAGAATTCCACCCACAAGACGAACCCATGCAAAACTTAGTAGCACCCTACCCAGATCTTGACCCTCTAGACCCCTACTGGGATAATGACCAATATATCTGGGAGATCCTAGAGAACCCGTACCCTTACGAAGAACCAATGCCACAATACCCTGACCCGATACCAGCACCAGCCCCACCCATGAGCACTGAGAATGTGCAAGAACTCCGCACCTTTGGTGAGGAGATATTAGAAGAAAGTGAAAGAATGAGACAGATATGGGAGAGACTCATCTTGTAATATGACGAGCGTAACATGCAATATTGGATGAACCCTTATCAGTAAAAATAATAATAATAATAATAAAATATATATACATGTATGTGTGTAAGTTTGAAAAAAATATAATAATATAATAATTAACTAAAATAGATAATCCTATAACTACTGATGCATACCAGTATTGTATTTTAAATTCCAGTTATGGTTGTAATAGATATAGATGCATATATATATATATAGGGTAGGGATATGGTAAAAAGTGTCTAAAATGTAAGAAGGGTAAGAAGTGTTTTAAACCATTGGATATTTGATCTAATGGTTGAGATCAATATGGTATAAAAATGTAAATTGTGTTTTAATTAGAGGGGCCTTATGTAAAATTAAATGGCAATAGTGTCATTTTCAATGTTTGAAATATGGTAACCATATCATACACGACCAAAAAACTCCTACATTCACTCCTTTTTCCTTAAATATAGGAATTAATGATTCACCTTAATTGTAGGAGGTCTTTGGTTGGATATTCGTCATACATTATCATAACGAGAACTGTAATCAGATTCATGGCATGGTGTTTTAAAACAACTGGATAAATTGACTATGATTCAAGTCATGGTGTTTTATCTGGAGACATTGTTCATGGCGTGGTGTTTTAAACATCTATGATTCAAGTCATGGTGTTTTATCTGGAGACATTGTATAAAAATCGTAAACACCATGACTATGATTCAAGTCATGGTGTTTTATCTGGAGACATTGTTCATGGCGTGGTGTTTTAAACATCTATGATTCAAGTCATGGTGTTTTATCTGGAAACATTGTTCATGGTGTGGTGTTTTAAACATCTATGATTCAAGGCATAGTGTTTTATCAATATAAAACATTCCCAGAACATCTATGATTCAAGTCATGGTGTTTTATCAATACAAAATATTCCCAGATTTTAAAACACCATGACTATGATTCAAGTCATGGTGTTTTATCTGGAATCCAAAAAACATTGTAAATCATCAAACAAACAGACGATTTAAGTCATGGTGTTTTATCTGGAATTCGAGTCAGATAAAACACCATGACTTGAATCATAGTCAATGTCTCCAGATGTTTAAAACACCACGCCATGAACAATGTCTCCAGATGTTTAAAACACCACGCCATGAACAATGTATCCAGATGTTTAAAACACCACGTCATGAACAATATATGATTAAAAGATGTTGCAATTAAAAGATGATGAAGAAGATAAAAGAATCAGATGTATAATGTTTCCTAAAATTTCTCCTAATTCAAAATTCGATTCATCCCTATAAAAACTCATCGCAAGTTTTTTTTTTTGGCAGTTATCTTTGAAACCAATTAAATGATAAGAAAGTCAAATTACTAATATACCCTTTTGAATTAATTAGGATAAAGGACACTTGTCACTCCCAAATTATTTCTCACACTTCTTACAAAAGTCCCACTTTGTACAGGATCCTCTACCTATATATATATATATATATATATATATATATACAGGGGATCGCTAAAATGAAAACCACCTCTAGTTGTAAAAACCAAAAACCACCTCTAGTTGTAAAAACCATGGGAACCACTTTCTAGCCTTTAGATCAACAAGATGAATTGATGAGATTAAAATTAACAAAAATTAATATTAAATAGATTTTGTCTTATTATTTCTTTATTATTTTAATCCAAAAGGGTATTTAAGTAAAATAACTCTTTTTTGTCTTTTTGCCTTTATTATTTTTTTATTACTTTTTTGTTTTATTATATTACTTTGTAGTTTTATTTTATTACTTTTTATTATTTTAAAAGATTTTTTTAGTAAAAACATTTTTAAATTCAAATTTTTTTAACAAAAGACAATTTTGTTTGCGGGCCGGGTTTTTTCAACCGTCGTTTTTACGCGCCGTTTTTTTTACGCTGTTTTTTTAACGCGCCGTTCTTTTAACGCGCCGTTTTTTTAACGCGTCGTTTTTTTAATGCCATTTTTTACGCGCCCTTTTTTAACGCCGTTTTAGCGTCCCGTTTTCATGTCCCGTTTTTACGCGCCGTTTTTTACGTTAACGTTTTTTTTTTACATTTTACGCGCCAATTTTTACGTTAGCGTTATTTTACGTTTTACACGTCGGTTTTTTACGTTTTACGCCCCGGTTTTTTACGTTTTACGCGTCGGTTTTTTACGTTTTACGTGTCGGTTTTTTACGTTTTACGTGTCGGTTTTTTACGTTTTATGTGTTGGTTTTTTACGTTTTACGCCCCGGTTTTTTACGTTTTACGCGTCGGTTTTTTACGTTTTACGTGTTGGTTTTTTATGTTTTACGCCCCGGTTTTTTACGTTTTACGCGTCGGTTTTTTACGTTTTACGCGTCGGTTTTTTACGTTTTACGTGTCGGTTTTTTACGTTTTACGCCCCGGGTTTTTTACGTTAACGTTTTTTTCGGTTTTACGTTTTGCGTTTTACGTAAAAGATTTTACGTTTTACGTTAAAGTTTTTATGTTTTTAAATTTTACGTTTTATGTAAAACTTTTTAAGTTTTAAGTTTTACGATAAACTTTTTTACGTTTTACTTTTTTAAGTTTTACGTTAAACTTTTTACGTTTTACGTAAAAGTTTACGGTTGAACTTTTTTTTCACAAAAACTTTTTTACACGAAAACTTGTTTACGCAAAGACGAACGCACTCATAAATCGCAAAGTCGGTAGGTGTCTCGGATAGATTTTTATCGTCATCGACGGGGGAAAGAATATAAAAAGCCAACAACAACAAAAAAACAAAAGTGTATCTCGAAAAAAAAAAGGTTTGGCTCAGATTTTTTCCGATAATTAAAAGGCTGCAAAGTGGGGTTGCGGGTTCAAAGACCTACCCTCCACCATCGTTGCCAAGCCATCGTCATCAAAAATCTAGTTTTTTTTTTTTTTTTTTTTTTGCGTCATCGTCACCCCCAAAAAACCCACATACCAAATCATAACAAAATTAAGATCAAAATCCACAACAGATCAAAACAAGATCAAAAATACCAAACATACCAAAATACCATCGGTATCATCATCATCATTCAAGAACACATGTGGAGAACACAGGCCAAGAAATCACCAGAAAAAATCAACTAAAACCCAGAAAAAAAAGAAGTACACAGGCAAAAAAAAAAAAACCAGAGAAATCATCAACTCGTCGGGAGGAGACCAGGGCCTCCGCCGCTCACGGCGGCGCTGCCGCCGGCCCACCACCCAGCCGTCGAACCGCCACCACCAGCCACTAACCCACTGTTAGAACCACCGCCGTCGACCAAATCAAAGACATCATAACAAACAGAACAAATAAAAGTAAAAGACAAAAAAGAATCAGAGACCAAATGTTGCTGCTCCGTCGGTTTGATATTCTCCTCTGGTTTGATAAAATATTAGACATCGTTCCATGTGAGATTACACACCCATATACATGGAATCTGAGATTACCCTCTGTTATTTTTTGTGTTCACATATCTCTTAACTTCACCAACAAACTAATTGCTTTTATCCCACATGAGTATGTCAAATGGAAACAAGCTGAGATTTCTCAGCGATTGAATGCATTTTTTTATTAAAATTGTTTCGATTTGTCACCACACCACCACCGGACGGCGGTGGTGGTGGCTGGTCGTTCATCGGTTCGCAGCGGGAGAAGGGGGGGTGTTGCAGCCGTGTGGTCGCCGGTTAATAACAGGGGAGGGGGACTGGGGTGTTTGGGGGTGTCTCACCGGTTTACCGGCGCCGGTGAGGAACCCAGTTGCCGGCCAGAAATCGTCGAGAGAGAGGGGGGTTGCTGGGTTGTGAGATTGTTTGGAGAGGGGGGTGGGTTGCAGGTGGTGAACGGTGGTGGGTTACATGAAGAAGATGAAGCTCTATAATCTGAATAAGTGAAGGGAGAAGAGAGAGAAAGTAAAAAAGAGGAGAGAGGTGGTATTAAATGTAGAGAGAGATGAGGATTTGACATTTGGGGTAAAAGACCAAAATACTGATAGAAGGGTAAATAACCGTGTTTTAACATGTGTAAATATAAGGTTTTAAGTGTTTATCATCATAAAACATGGTTACTTTGAGTGTGTTTCTATTTGTAGGTACCCAAAGCTTAACGGGTGGATATTGAAGCTAAACGGGAGGTTTTCGGGAAGATTTATGAAGGTTAGAAGCTTACACACAAGTTGGGAGTTGAAAAATGCAAAAAATGGTGAGAAACCAGTACTTGGCGCAAGAAGAAACCAGTTTGGCGCAACTTGGTGTCAGTTTTGACGCAATACAGAGGCCAGTGAGTCAGGGGCGCAACCTTGTGCCAGGGGGGCGCAACCTTGCGCTGACAGCAGATAATTATGCGAAAATTCAGGATTTCACTTTATTTTAAGATATCTTCAATCCCAAAACGAGATATTCACTAACCCTAGCCGTTTTCCACTTCCCAAGGATGAATTTTGGAGTTCCCAACCTCAATTTTCATCAATCTTTCATGCAATCAAACATCCAAGAAAACCAAGAAGATCAAATCATGATTATGAGTGGCTAGATTCTTTTGTGACCACCTCCGGGTGGATGGTTCATGTATGTGAAACTCAAACCTTGTTTATTTAGTTCTTTGGATTGTTTTTCATAACTTGAAGAATACTTGTGGTTTAGTTTTGTTTAAAAGAATTGTGAGTGTTGCAATTATTCATCTTTTACCATTCGCATTCGGTTTTCTTGCATCGTGAGTAGTTTGGTTATTGGGTGGGTTCTTGGCACTTATGATTTGGTAATTAAATTGCATAGGTTATTATTAAAAACTTGTCTTTGATTATCAATCAAACTAAACCGTTAACAAGACCTTTTGGTATCTATCTAATTAAACAGGTTTGGGTGAATCATTGAACCGGAAATCCGGAGGGGGTTGCTTTTCTTTAAAATTGATAACTTTCTTAATTATTCTCAATCAAAAATCTCAAAACGCAATCAAAGCAATAGTTTTTCTTAGTTTTAGTTAATCTAGGTTTCTACAATCAACACTAACCACATATTCCCTGTGGAGACGACCCTACTTACCCTTGCTAGTAAAGGTACTTAGGACCAAATTTTAAACTTGTTTTTGACCGACCTTTCGACATCGATCAAAATGGCGCCGTTACCGGGGAATCGGTGCGCTTAGTGTTAGTAGTTGTTTTTATTAAAAAGAAAAACCAAAATATTTCTTTTTGTGTGTCTTTTATTTGTTTGTTCCGTATTACGCTTGGTTTCTTGTTTGTGTGTGTGCAGGTGATTCTCGTGTTGCATGCATACCAGGTTTTCAAAGAAATCCTCACCGCTCTTATTTGATCCAGAAATTGAGAAGACTGCTCGACAGAATCTCGTTCTTCTCCGTTCAGCAGTGAAAACTAAAGCTCAGTCATCAACAGTTGCTCAAGATCTTGAACAAGCAGCTCACGAAATGGCTGATCAAGAGCCACAAAACCAAGCTCAAAACGATCCAATCCCTCCCATTCCAGATCCACCAATCCCTCAAAACCAAAACCAAAACCAAAATCAAAATCAGAACCAGAATCAAAACCAGCATAATAACCAAAACCAGAATCAACCACCACCACAACCATTTCCACAATTCAACCCAGGCCCACAAAACCAACCTGGAAATCTAAATCTCCGACATGGGGAAATTATTCGTCTTAACCAACCACAACATCAACACGGGTATGATGAGGATCCCAACCACAGAGAAGGAAGTGTTCACACGTGGGAATCCGGTTGGGAAAATGATGATTATCAGAACCAGTATGATGGGAGATATGCTGATTACAGATACGACGAAGGGTATAATGTTAATCAAGGACACCCGGTACAACAACAAATCAACCAAAGAAATCACATCCAGCGGCCGATTCCACAAAATCAAGTTCATAATGGAGTCCCGCAGTTTAATGTGGGAAGTGCTAATAATCGGTTTAGGGGCGAGCAAATACAGTTTGTGGATGGTGTCCCACAAGTCGTTCAAGGGGCACCAATTCAAGGCGTTGAATGTCATTGTCGACCCGTTGTAGTACCCAACTCATCAGCTATAGTTACACCGGTGGGGATTAATAATCGACCCTTCGAGGTGAGGCCTCAATACTTTGGCCATTTGCCTGAATTCTATGGAAAAAGAACTGAAGAACCATACTTGCATATTGCAAGCTTCGATTCAATTTGCCAAACTATAGGAGGTTCAGGGTTTACAAAGGATGAGGTTAAGTTGATGTTGTTTCAATTTACCCTGAAAGACAAGGCACGCCAATGGTTCGCAACATTACCTCCTGGGAGTATTTACACTTGGCAAGAGATGCAACAGGTATTTTTGGAGGAGTATTACACAATGAACAGAACCAGTGAAGCTCGGGATGCAATCAGAGCTTTCCAACAGCATTCAGGGGAACCGTTCCATGAGGCGTTCACAAGGTTTAAGGAGTTGCTGAGGAAATGCCCGCATCATGAAATTCAGACATGGGAATTAATCAAGGCATTCTATGATGGGCTACTTCCAGATGATGTAAGAGATCTTATCGCCATCAGCAATGGTACGTTTCTCACGAACACCGAGGCTGCAGATTGGGCATACTTAGAGAGACAAAGTGCCACTTCGAAAAGACAGGCACAATCTAGCAGGAGGGCAAGATCGAGTTCAGCGAAGTCGGTTGATTATGAAGCTGAGGAACGGGTCGAGAAGTTGAGGCATCAAAACTTGTTGCTTGAGCGTCAGGTAGCTCAAATGAACCTTGGAAAAGGTGGTGAAGTTAAAACCGCCAATACGTTTTCGGTGTGCACTGAATGTGGAGAGTTAGGGCATCAAGTCGGAGAGTGTGCTGTGTTGGGTGGTCAGACTGATGAAGTGAATCAATTGTATGGTGATCGAAAGCAATATGATATGAAATCGAATACATATCATCCATTTGCGAAACCACCCCAATTTTAGTTATGGTAATTCTGCTAATCAGTTGAACCCCAGTTTCCAAGTACCTAACCAAGGAGGTCAACAGCATCAGAATCGGCAAGGAAATTACCAACAAGGAGGTTACCAGAATCGAGGCCAATATAATCAAGGGCCTCAAGCCAACAACCAACAGCAAAATCAAAGCAATAGTTTTTCTTAGTTTTAGTTAATCTAGGTTTCTACAATCAACACTAACCACATATTCCCTGTGGAGACGACCCTACTTACCCTTGCTAGTAAAGGTACTTAGGACCAAATTTTAAACTTGTTTTTGACCGACCTTTCGACATCGATCAAATACCCCTTTTAGTTGGCATAATCTGATTGGTTGAGAGTGGTTCTCGTGGTTCTTACAACTGGGGGTGGTTTCCATTTTAGCGGTCCCTTATATATATATATATATATATATATATATATATATATATATATATATATATATATATATATATATATATATATATATATATAATAGAGTAAAAGTCGCAATGTACGATGATTTTGGATCAATGTGTTGCTGTGTGATTATTCGCATTAAATATTGTTTCGCGATAATAATACTTGGTAAATGTTTATAATCCAGATGGACAATGAAGTGAATCAAGAAAATCCGAATAACGATAATAACGGAAACCAAGTAGATAACAGTGCCATCCAACATATAGTGGCACAAGGGATTATAGACGCAATGCCATATATTGTCAAAACGGTTAAGGAAGCGGAAAATAATTAAAAGTAATAATGGAAGTAAACGACCACCTACTGAACCTGGTCACAGCGTAAACAATGGACCCTTACTTCAAGTGCCAATTCCAAAAAGAAGAAGAACCATGTCTTATGGTTGTTCTTACAAAGAATTCTGGTCCTGTAAAGCAATATAATTCTCTGGCAATGAAGGAGCCATTGCAGCTCTACGCTAGATAGAAAAGACTGAAGCCATCTTAAAAATAAACAAGTGCGCGGAAGAGGATAAGATAATGTTTGCTTCCAATCTGTTTAAGAACTCAGCTTTAGAATGGTGGAACGCTATCCTCCAGTCTAGGGGAAGTGACAGAGTCTATAATATGGAATGGAATGAGTTTAAGAACATGGTTGAAAGGAAATTCTATCCTCCCAATGAAAAGGAACAGATAGCAAATAAATTCTTAAACCTTAAAATGACAGGAGTAGACAACAAGGATTACACTACTACATTCTTTGAATATGCTAGAATAGTGCCAATCCTAGCATCACCAGAACCAGTATTAATCTCTCGTTACATCTGGGGATTAATCAGCGATATTAGACATGTAGTCAAGGCAGCAAGACCACAAACCATAGAAGAAGCTGTAGAACTAGCAAATACCTTGACTGATGAACTGGTACGTACACAATAAGAAAACCAAAGAAATAACCTAGCTCAGAAACTTACCTAGGAATTTCGCTACGGTAATTCCAACCGTGGGAAAAATATAGGTTCTACCTCTACACCTTACTGTAAAGCCTGCAAAAGGAAGCATTCAGGAACATGCTCCACCTACTGTAATTTCTGCAAGATACCTGGACACAAGTAAGAAGACTGTAGGAAGAAACCCAGTAACGGAGTATGCTTCAATTGTGGAAAAAGGGCATATCAAGCCAAATTGTCCGAAACTAGCTCCAGCCATGAACAACAAGAATACTAAGAATGCTAGAGCATTTGTTCTAACTGCAGGAGAAGCCAAAATGATTCCGGACGTGATTGCCGGTACGTTTTTAGTTAATGATGTTTTTGCCAAAGTATTATTTGACTCTGGTGCAAACCAAAGTTTTATTAATACTTCATTTTGCAAACTTCTCAATCAACCATTAACTAAACTTCCACAAGAATGTCTAGTAGAAACATCAAATGGAGAATCCATTAAGATTACTGAAATCTTGCAGGGAGCAAGAATAGAATTTTTAAATCAAAAGTTTATTGCAAATCTTTACCCAGTGAATCTGGCAGGATTTGATATTGTATTAGGAATGGATTGGTTAATAGCCAATAAAGCCAGTATTCTATGTGATCAAAAGTCAATCCAAGTAAATTCACCAAAAGGTGAAAAGATCACAATTCAAGGAGATAAGCCATTTAGATCCACAAAATTCATCTCTGTAATGAAAACAACAAGTTGTGCAAGAAAAGGATCACTTGTGTATATGATTTCCATAATCAATAACACTGAAGGAAAAGAATTGAAAGATATCCCTGTAGTATCTCAATTCTCAGACGTATTCCTAGAAGAATTACCAGGATTACCACCGGACAGAGAAGTCGAATTCAGAATTCATCTGCTACCAGAAACAACACCGATTGCCAAAGCACCTTACCGTTTGGCACACGCAAAAATGCAAGAGTTAAAGAAACAGTTAGACGAACTGTTGGAAAAAGGATTCATACAACCAAGTTCATCGCCATGGGGAGCACTGATTTTATTCGTCAAAAAGAAAGATGGGTCGATGCGTATGTGCATTGATTACCGTGAATTGAATAAAGTCACGAATAAAAATCGGTATCCATTACCGAGAATCGATGATTTGTTTGATCAATTACAAGGAGCTCGATTCTTTTCTAAAATCGATTTACGCTCAGGATATCATCAATTAAAGGTACAGGAAGAGGAAAAGACCGCCTTCAGAACAAGGTATGGCCATTATGAATTTACTGTCATGCCATTTGGTTTAACCAATGCCCCAGGTGCATTTATGGACATGGTGAACCGAATATGTAAGCCATATTTGGATAAATTCATAATTGTCTTTATATATGAATTATGATATTCTCATTTACTCTAAGAGTAAAGAAGAACATCAACGCATCTGCATGCACTCCTAAGTTTGTTGAGAAAATAAAAGCTTTATGCAAATTTTTCGAAGTGTGAGTTTTGGTTAGAAGAAGTTCAGTTTCTTAGACATTTAGTTAACCATGAAGGAATTCATGTTGATCCCACAAAGATGGGGCAATTAATAAATGGAAAACCCCCGAGTCACCAATAGAGGTTAGAAGTTTTCTAGGATTGGCCGGTTATTATAGACGATTTATTAAAGATTTTTCTATAATAGCCATTCCCTTAACTAAGCTAACCTGTAAATCCGTTAAGTTTGAATGGGGACCAAAACAAGAAGAAGCATTTAGAATTCTTAAGCAAAGATTAACCAACGCACCCATACTAGCATTACCAGAAGGAACTGAAGACTTTGTAGTCTATTGTGACGCTTCTAAGTTAGGTTATGGATGTGTGTTGAGGAAACGTCAGAAGGTTATAGCCTACGCCTCTAGACAACTTAAGAATTATACAAACCATGATCTTGAATTAGGAGCCATAATTTTTGCCCTTAAGATTTGGAGAGATTACCTTTATGGTAGTAAGTTTACCATTTTCGCCGATCATAAGAGTTTAAGATATGTTTTTGGGCAAAAGGAGTTAAATATGAGACAAAGACGCTGGATGGAAATTCTCAGTGATTATGATTGTAATATCCAGTATCATGCAGGAAATGCTAATGTAGTTGCTGATGCGTTAAGTCGAAAGTATCATGAAAAGCCAAAAAGAGTACGTTCTCTTAAATTAAATCTGCAGATAGATCTAAATGAACAGATTAGAGAAGCACATGAATCAGTAATCAAGGATGATACTGAAGAATTAAAAGGAATGATTAAGGAATTAGAACCAGGAACAGATGGAATTTGGAAATTCCATAAGAAAAGAATTTGGATACCTAAACGAGGAAACTTAGGTCACTGAATATTAGAAGAAGCCCATAAGTCTAAGTATACAATCCATCCTGGAAGTGATAAAATGTACCAAGACTTAAGAAAGAATTTTTGGTGGATAGGAATGGAAAAGGATATAGCAGCTTACGTTTCTAAGTGTCTAACATGTTCACAAGTTAAAGCTGAACATCAGAAACCCTCAGGCTTATTGCAACAGTTAGAAATGCCAGTTTAGAAATGAGAATAACAATGGATTTTGTTACCAAATTACCCAAGACAAGAAAAAGGTAATGATACAATCTGGGTAATTGTAGACAGGCTAACCAAGTCAGCTCATTTCTTACCAATAAAAGAAACTTTCAGTATGGAACAGTTAGCCAAGTTGTACGTAAATGAAATAGTTTCATTACATGGAATACCTTTATCTATTGTTTCGGATAGAGATAGCCGTTTTACCTCTCATTTTTGGACTAGTTTCCAAAAATCAATGGGAACCAAGCTAAATCTAAGCACCACTTATCATCCTCAAACGGACGGACAAATCAAAAGAACAATTCAGACAATGGAAGAAATGCTTAGAGCTTGTGTAATTGATTTCGGAGGTAATTGGGACGATCACCTACCATTAATAGAATTTTCTTACAATAACAGCTATCATACACTATCAATGCTGCACCATTCGAAGCACTTTATGGACGAAAGTGCCAAACTCCAGTCTGTTGGGCATAAATTGGAGAAAAGCAACTTTCTAGACCCGAGATAGTACAAGAAACTGTTGGGTTTTTCACACGTTTATCAAAGTATTTTATCCATATAAAATAAAAACGTAGTGGAAAATATTATTTAAAACATGTTACTTACAAGATATAAAACCCATTTTATATGTAAAACCTAATACCCGGATCCATATGTGAACATGCATGCTATAAAAAATTAAAACACAACCATAGAGTGTTTAGTATACTACCTTCCAAGGAGTAAAGGATATGAAGAAGATGATGCTTCTTGAACGGTTGCCTTCAAGTGTAGAAGACCTCAAGCTTGTATACCCCAAGCCTTCCAACAAACACCTTAAGTTTAGCTAGGATTTCTACACTTATGAACTCACTAAGATTCCCTCTAGACAACCACATCATGGCCGAAAATTATGAGTGGAATAATAGTGTTCTTGCACTTGAATGTTAAACTTGAAAAGCCCTCTTGATCAATCACACCTTGGCCGATTTTGAGAGTATTTTGACAAGGTCTTCCTTTGAAATTATCTCCTAAAATTGGCATTATGTTGGCCGATTTTTGAGAGAATTTTTTACAACTCTTGCTTCCATTTTTGTCATGCAACATCTTATTAAAACCAAGAGAGATGTTGCCTCCAACATTGCCCAATCATAAGATGTCTAGCCATGCAAATTGCATGTTTTATGATTGGACCAAAATGTCTTGGGAAGAGGGGGCGGCCCACTCTTTTATAAAAAAACATTTTTCTTTTTAAACAATATAAGTCTTACATATATATATATTTTATAACTTTTATAAAATACAACATCATATGTTATAAGACTTATACTATTTTTATTATGTTATTTAACCCACTAAATAACAAAATAAAATATTCTCTCAAAATAAATTATCCATATAATTTATTGGTTTGTCAAGTGCAATTATTTAGAAAACCGATTTCTAAATATTATAAGTGTTAATATTTATTTGTTTGATCATATCATAAATAAATATTATAAGTGTTTGTCTAGCTTGTATTTGGGTATGACTCGACTTGGATCATAACGTACTAGCCACATCAATTTAATATGTGTCTTGGGCATACAGAATCCAACAATCTCCCACTTGCACAAGATACATAGAAGATTGATGCAAGTAGTAAAGACCACCTAACTATAGTTTACTACCCCTAATACGTATGACTATATTTCCCATTCAATAACATCATCCCCTTCAAGTCCATTACTTGAACATGATTTAGGTGAATCTATCATTTATCCTTTCGTTACAGATGTCATGTTAAATCCAGAGACATAGAGTGATCACTCTCTGTTGATTTAACTTTAGCAGGCCTTAGACAACTTACTCTCAATGAATAAGAGGAACAAATCCCATCTTGACTACATACGTCTCTCACAATCACCTTGTACCACACCTGAGCTTAGCCTTATGTACTGTCATTTTACTAACATCGAAGAAATAAGTCAAGGTATAATATTTGGTGAATATCAAGACCCAATATGTATATCAGGTCAGAGGATACTATGATATTCTCCTTTACTCAAATTTACTTGTGATCAATCACAAATGATTCCATGCAGTAAGATTTAAGAGCGAGTCAGTCCAATATTTGTATCCCACAAATATCTATGAACCTTGGCAGCAACATTTTTCTCTATATTCATACCTCATGAATATCCACCAATCCAGTTCATAATAGTCTTATATTCATATTTGTTCCCACAAGTATGATTGTTGGGATCTTGGGGCCATTATGATTGTGTTTGTTTGCATAAAACGAATAAGTGCAGCGGAAATGAATAGCAAACTTTGTAAACATAATCAAAAGAAAGTATAGATTGATAAACAATTGCTATTTCATTGAGTCAAAAGATTTACAATAGAAAGCAAATGATTACAGCAAGCTTACAATCTAAACTCCCCCTCAGCCTGATACACTAGAGTTGGTTGCACAAGATGAAAGGATTGAATTGAGGAGAAGAACTCACTCAAAACGATCAAGTATAACAGTACAGAATACTGTCATATTTATAGGCAAACCAAACTACTGATCTACCTCAACTGACGTCACCATGATAGTGACATTTAACGACCTAACAAACTACAAATACTGTTCTATACAAACTACTGACATGCAACATCTGATAATCAGTAAAATGCAAAGCTAAGGAAAACTACTGCTTCACGTTCCACTGTTGTAGCCTGAGCACAGATGTTGAATCTTCAGTGCATTCTTCAAAGGTGATCAGTCTTTGAGAGAGCAGTGCTTGAGTCTTCAGCAGTACTTAGGAAACAGCAGTAGATAGAGCATCAGTGTTTGTCTTCAGCAGTCTTTAAGGTATCATCAGTGTTTGGTTCATCAGTTGTTGTAGTTGAGCAGCACTTAAGATTCATCAGCTGTTAGAAAACCACTGTCAAGGGGAGAGTTTTAGAGTAAACTTCTACTTATTAATGGTCCACTGATGAGATCCGGTTTTGGCTTTACATTATCTGTTCCTCTGTTAGGGTTCAATCCCAACAATCTCCCCCTGGAACAGATAATGCCAAAACCCTTCCTTATTCAGGACCTTTATTACTCATCAAGAGTGCCTTAGCTTGTTCCTTAAATTCAGCTTCAAATTCTTTGGCACTCTGGTCATCTTCATCCCTGCACAGTGAGAGCTCAAGGAGATCCTGCAAATCTTTAACACTAAGGCCTAGTGCTTCTTTCCTTGATATATGCTTCACCTCACCATTGGCTCTGACCAGGGTCAATACGTGGGTCTTTTGATCAGACATCCACTTTAGTATTTTTAAGCCAAGTGGGTTTCTTGGGAGAGATTTATTTTCAGATGAGTTGGGGATGATGGCCTTGAAAACATCTGCAGACTTTCAGGCATTCTTTTGAAAGCTTCTTTAATGACTTTGTCTGTTGCAGCTATATCTTCTGCAGTTTCTTGTTCAATAAGTTCTTGTCTTTCAACTTCTGTCTTGTCTTTTGCAGTGTTCGGTGATGCAGGCTTGTTTAACACCTTCACAAAAAGGTTTTGAAGCTTTGATGAGCTATCTTCTTTCAGACCCATTTTCATGATGACGTCTTTGAAGTACTCTGCTTCTTTTTCTTTAACCTCTTCCTCAGTCAGCTGTTTTCCTTCCTTTTGGTCTGACACAAAAGTAGGTTTGTATGCTGATTTTAGCATTGTTTTGAGGCTTTCAATTTGTTGTTCCAGTTTCACCATCTGTTCTCTCTTCTTCCTTTTCTTCAGCCTCTCATAGGCTTCATCAGTTTGCTGCCTAGACCATTTTGATATGGCTTCAGCAGTGTCTACTTTAGCATCCACTAGCTCCTTTTTCTTTCCTTTATATTCAGCAGTGAGGTCAGCAATGAGCTTTTTGTATTTACTCCAGTTTGGAGCATTCTTTTTCTTTGAAGGATCATTTTTGATTCTTTGGATCCTTTCAGCCTCATGCTTTAAAGCTACTAAAGGCCAATCTTTAAACTGTTGTTCTTCAGCAGGATAAAACTTTCTTTTCATGATGAAGGCTAGAAGTTGTTCTCTCAAATTCTTCTTTTGATCAGCCTTTTCCTTTTCTAGCTTTTGTGCAAATGCTTCTATCTGCTTTACCTTTGTAAGGTAGAACTCCAGTCTATTAGCAATGCCTTCTGCGCTTAGCCTTTCATTCTCACTGTCAACCTTGGCTTTAACTTTAGCTTGCCTTGCCTTTATCTTGAGGTAATCATTTATATCTTCTGGAGCTATATAGCCTATGAGTGAGGAGAATTTTCTTTTTGAGGGTTCTGTTTCTGTATAAAACTGCCTCATCTCATTTTTGATGGCTTCAAGCTCTAGTGGATACTTTTCAGCATTTGGATCATGTATCCCTTCATCGGCAGTAATTGGCTTTCTTTTTCTGCTAAAGAGCTTAGGTTGAGATATAGGGAAGGATAGAGCAGTGGTGGATAGTTGACTAACAACTGTTGAAACAACTGGTGTCTCAACTGCTATTGTCATTACAACTGCTGATATGTCAGCAGATGTCTTCTGCTTTTGAGCAGGGGATGGAAGATGTGAGATAATATTTGATGGTGGTGGTGACTCTTCATCAGGAATGAAAACTCTTCTCCTTTTTAATGGAGGGGAGGTTGATGATGTTTTGGGTGGATCAGTGGTTTGAGATTTGATGGCAGTGGTTTGTAATTGTGATTGACTGACAGTGGTTGAAACAACTGGTGTTTCAATCACTGTTGTCATTACAACAGATGTTGTAACATCTGCTGTCTTCTGCTTTATGGCAGGAGGCAATGAAGGTTTGGCTGTTTGTGATGGTAGTGGTGGTTTTTGTGTTGTAGACACAGGTGATGGTGGTGGAACAGTAGTTGTGGCGATTTGTGTTGAGGTGGTGTGTGTTAGAGGTGTGTGTGTTGATGAGAGGGCAGCTGTTTGGCTACTGACAGCAGTTTTTGTAACTACTGTTGTATCAGCTGATGAAGTTTTGGGTTTTTCTGGTTCAATGTATATCCCATCTTCTATACCTTTCTTTTTCAGCTTGGTTTTCTCCCCCTTTTTGGCATTATCTGCCAGGGGTGTATCCATGAGGAAAATGGTTGATGGAACTTTTTCACTCTGAGCAGTCTTTTGTATGCTGGCTTTTATAGCCTTGATGTCTGCTTGAGTGTCTTTGAACCGAGATTCCACCATGTTGGTCAGCATTTGTACTTGATTAGCATGCTTTTTAGCAGTCATTTGTTGCTGTTGTTCAAGCATGGGCTGGAAGATATTCCAAAGCTCATTTGCAGCAAATGCTTGTGGAGTAGGTGCTTGAGCAGGAGGAACAGTTGATTGGGCTTTTTGAGCTTCTAACAGCTGCTGCACCATATCTTTTATTTCGGCAACAGAAGATTCTAGATTCTCAACTCTGGCCGTCAATTCATTGTATTTTGAATCATCACCTGAATTAACAGGATCATCTGAATCCCCACCAGTGGTGGTTGTATCAATGTGTGACTTAGGAGCTGTGGCCCAAAAGTCATCCATTGATGCCCCTTTTTCTTGGTACTGGGGACTTCTTTCTTCAGCACTCGATAATCCTTTGATGTTACCAGCAGTTAAGGATAACTTACTGGTGGTTACCGATGTTGCCATGGAAGAAATTGCCTTCAAGGGAGTCTTAGTAATGTAACAACTGTCCAGATGAAGATCTGTTGATCCATCAGTTGTAGTTGTTGCTCCACTTGAACTACCACCGAGAGTTACTTGTAACTCAGGGGGTGTAACCTCCTCAGCTGTTGCTGGGTTAGCAGAGGCATGAGCATCAGACCCAGTCACTTGTGGAGGTATGCTCTCAGTAATAGGTGACAGAGAGGAACTGGTTTGTGTCTGTGCCATATCAACTGCATGCAATAGGGGTATTATTGATTGTGGTAATATGATTGGTGAGGGTATGGGTGTAGAAAGAGACATGTCCTTGGGATCAGGACTGTGGAAGATGGATCCGAGTGGATACAGAGCTTCATAATTTGGTGTCCCTGTGCTTACAACCTGATCCTTTTGTGAGGATGCAGGAGGAGTTTTAGGCTGGGGTTGAGATCTTTCTTCCATCTGCTGTGAGGAAGTAGCAGCAGTGGTTTCTTGTGACTTTTGTGTTGTCACTGGCATTGACTCTGGGATCTCATCTTCCAGAGTTGCCTTTGGTGTGGGTTTGGTGGGTTTTCTGGATGTTTTTCTTTTGGTCTTTTTGGTGGCAGGTGTTGGTTTCAAAGCAGTGGGTGTGCTACTTTGATCACCTGGAGCAGTGGGCTCAGCAGTGGTTGCTTGAGGATCAGTAGCAGTTTCTAAAACCTGCTCAGCCTCCTTTGTTTTTAATTTTATTGGTGCCATCATTCTCGAAAATGTTTCAATTGTTAAACAATTTATTTTGAATGAGACACCTTGTTTGGGCAATTCTGCATCTTTCTCAACAAATTTTTGTTCAAAATAGTAGCTTAGAAATCTTGGAAAGAGCAGAAATGTTTTATTATCAACGTTCTTTACCAAATCATCAAATATTTCCTAGGAGTAGTTATAGTTTTTATCATTTAAAATTGCATACCCCAGGCTTTGGATTTTCGTTGGTATCTCATTAAAAGACGTTGTTTTATTAGAAACACACATGAGCAGTGGGTGGAATAAAAATCTGGGTGCAGAAGGGAAGTAACCCTTTTGTAGGGTATCCCTATTTGGTTGTTCTGCATAGCCCCTGTTCATGAAATCCTTTACCAACTCGTCTTTTGTAAATGAGGTTTTTCCATTTAAATCATCGAGTTTAAAGGTTTCAGAGATGGATTTTGGTGAGATGTTTACCTTCTTACCCTGTATCGAGGAGTTGATGGCGGCGATGATATCTCCTTGTTTTTCAAGGGTGGCATTTTTCCAGAACTCTCTCTGGGTATCAAGGTAAATAGGAGCGTCTGCTGTTATCAAAGTTTTGTACTTTGATGCAGAAAGGATGTCAAGGATGGAGTCGAAAGTGTGGTTATAGGTAGGTTTTGTGAGTATACCTACATAGTTGTGTGGAGCTTTGTAACGAATCTCCGGTGTTTCAGCGGCCATTTGAGTGGCATCTGCTGTTGTGGAGGAAGATGATGGTTTTGATTTTGATTTCGATTTTGGTTTCGTCATTTTGGATGAAGAAGATCGAAGAAGTTTTTGGAGTTATGAGAGGGAAACTGCTATGAGAAGAGAACTTTTGGAATTTAATTCGACAGTAAAACCCTGTTTGGATTTAATCAGGGTTTTAGGGTTTTATTTAGGGAAAAATGATTGCTGATGTGGCAGCGGTTATTTTGATCTGAAGGCTAAAAACTGACCACGTGTCAAACATCTGACGGAATGGTAAATAATGGAGGACAGTTGTTTTGACAACTACTGATGGATCAAGTATCAGTAGTTACAACGGTAATAAAATGAAACAGTGGATGTAACAGTGGATGAAAAGAGATTTTAAACATCAGTGTTTTGGAGAAACAGAGGTTGACACTTTAGCAGTGGACAAACTTTAGTGAGCAGATGTTAAGGCACAACAGCATTTTAGATACAACAGTGGAAAAGAGAATGAGAATCATTTTTAACAACTTTTTGTGCAGCAGTGTTTTGACTTTTGACAAATACTTTTAGCACCTGTTTGTTCAGATGTAGAAAATGATTTGTTTTCGTAAAAGCACAATCTCTTTTCTATCATCTGTTGAGTACCAGAAATGCTATTCTTAACAAAACCCATTTTAGATGTATAATATCAAGATTAAATTGTCAGCAGTTGTCTTCAGAGATTTTGTTCAAGGTTTCGCTATCTGTCTATTTTTTTTAGACAATGGTTTAGCATCCCAGATGATGAAGACATTTCTACATGAGCTGCTTATTTTGTCTCTAATTACATGAACTAGATCATGAGTATCTCAGTAGTCTAAATCAATTTGCAATCAATTGATGATCTGTGAAAACCAAACTTGAGCTTAACATGACCTTGATATGTGTGTCATTTCCTTTTGACCAGATTTAAGGATAGTAATTTCACACAAAAATAAGGAAGTTACATCCTGACCAGAGATGAACTTTTACTATCAAAAATGAGTAAAAGTACAAAATATATCTTATAAAAATGAAATATATCTGGCTTTATTTAGAGAAAAACACCTTAAGAAAAATTAAAGGAAGTTTTGAAAATAATCAAAAGGATCCGACAATTTTCCAGTAAATTCATGATCATATTATTCTCAAGTTATTTTGACCATTGTTTTGGGGTCATTTACTTGTCAATTAATTAAAAGTTTCTTTTAAGCATAATCACTGGAGATGCCATTGTTACCTGAACAATTTCTGCATTGATGAATGCACACAGTTGGGTGATGATGACCACTGATGATCTAACTTTTAAATCTCAAAAGTGTTTTATGCTTATACGCTTTGCTTTTGATTTCAAAAGTTTTTGAGTTAGCTACACTTTGAGATTTGTTCATTTTTCTTTTCCCTTTTTACCCTTTTTATTCATATGTTCAGAAATGCTCACTAGGAGATCATATTTTGAACATACTTTGTCCATAATCACTTTGAAGCTATGTTTTGAGAGATCTGACCATATTTGATCATGCTTAGATCTCACATTTACCTATGATTAGGACAGTTTTGACACCTTATTTTCTCAATGTGTTTTGGACAAAGTTGATTTGGTCCTTTTGAAGGGTACTCAACTTGCCTTTGAGCACATGAGAGATTTTGCCTAAAGTTTTATTTCCCCCTTTTCTATGTCAGCAGTATTCTAGTGTTTTGGATGAACACAAGTTTTGCTGAACATAGGTACATACTTTAGTGTTTATTGAAAACATCACAAATATCGAAACAACAATTGAAATCAATTTTGAAAACATCGAACGGTCCCATAATTTATCAGATATTTTACGGATCTGAAAACTATGAGTGACATATGCATGAAAACACTTGTTGTGTGAGATTTGTGTGTCATATGACATCTTGGTTGATTTACAGGGTTTTTTGAATAACCATTTTGACCATGATTCACTCGTTACTCTGTTTTTCAACTGAATACAACCAATCCTTTAGTATCAATAACTTTTGAGCTGAACTGTTATGTCAAATTGATTGTTAGATCGAATTTGACTGTCCAAGCTCTGATACCAATTGTTGGGATCTTGGGGCCATTATGATTGTGTTTGTTTGCATAAAACGAATAAGTGCAGCGGAAATGAATAGCAAACTTTGTAAACATAATCAAAAGAAAGTATAGATTGATAAACAATTGCTATTTCATTGAGTCAAAAGATTTACAATAGAAAGCAAATGATTACAGCAAGCTTACAATCTAAACTCCCCCTCAGCCTGATACACTAGAGTTGGTTGCACAAGATGAAAAGATTGAATTGAGGAGAAGAACTCACTCAAAACGATCAAGTATAACAGTACAGAATACTGTCATATTTATAGGCAAACCAAACTACTGATCTACCTCAGCTGACGTCACCATGATAGTGACATCTAACGACCTAACAAACTACAAATACTGTTCTATACAAACTACTGACATGCAACATCTGATAATCAGTAAAATGCAAAGCTAAGGAAAACTACTGCTTCACGTTCCACTGTTGTAGCCTGAGCACAGATGTTGAATCTTCAGTGCATTCTTCAAAGGTGATCAGTCTTTGAAAGAGCAGTGCTTGAGTCTTCAGCAGTACTTAGGAAACAGCAGTAGATAGAGCATCAGTGTTTGTCTTCAGCAGTCTTTAAGGTATCATCAGTGTTTGGTTCATCAGTTGTTGTAGTTGAGCAGCACTTAAGATTCATCAGCTGTTAGAAAACCACTGTCAAGGGGAGAGTTTTAGAGTAAACTTCTGCTTATTGATGGTCCGTTGATGAGATCCGGTTTTGGCTTTACATTATCTGTTCCTCTGTTAGGGTTCAATCCCAACAATGATCGACTACGGACATTTAGAATAAGCAACTTATTCACGGATTTAAACATGCTAAAAAAGGAACGTAACTCAAAATACCATAAAGAGTTATAATAACAGTTGTTCCAATATCCAAATACAAAATAGATCAAATCCAATCACTAGAATATCAAAGTCCTAAGGCACAAGTATGACTCTTCATGCTTTGCCCATTCAAGGAGCTTCGTGAGTGGATCCGCAAGATTTTGATCAGTGTGAACTTTGCAAATACATATCATTCCCTTTTTCATCTTCATCCCCTATGTAGTTAAAACTCCGCTCAATGTGCCTAGTCTTTTGATGTGCACGAGGTTCCTTGATTTGAGCAATCGCACCATCGTTATCACATAATCTCTAGGGGTCCTGAATGGTAGGGACTACGCCTAGGTCGGCAATAATTCAAGTGGCAAATCCACATGAATTATCTTAATCAATGAAGCGGTCTGATTTTGTAGTGGACAATGCTACCCTGATTGTGATCAAGAATCATCTCGATCAGTTTGGAAACTCGTATCCATGTAACCCTTTACAACGAAATCCGAAACTCGCATCCCTGTAACCTTTTACAACGAGTTCTTTTTCACCAGATCCATATATTAGAAATATATCCTTAGTCCTTCTAAGGTATTTCAATATATTTTTAAAAGTCACCCAATGACCGTTACCCGCTGGTATCTTCTCGTCATGCTTAATGCGCATGACATGTCCGCTCTAGTGCATATCATTTCATACATAATGAATCCTATAGCAGACACATATGGGATTCCTTTCATTCTTTCTTGCTCATCCTTTGAGCTTGGACATTGAGAAGCACTCAATATTGTCCTCTCTTGAATAGGTACCAAACCTTTCATAGAGTTCTCTATCTTGAACCCTTTCAAGATTTTGTCAATGTATGCACTTTGGTTTAAACCTATCAAGCGCCTTGATCTATCCCTATAGATCTTTTATTTCCAAAATATAGGCGACTTTACCAAGATCCTTAATGGAAAAACAACTTTCAAGCCAGATTTTTACACCTTCCATGGTTGGAATGTCATTTCCAAATAGTAGAATGTCATCGACATACAGTACTAAGAAAGTAATAATGCTCCCACTAGCCTTCTTATACACACAAGCTTTATTGACGTTCTTGGTGAATCAAAATTCCAAAATTCTTCATCAAAACAGTGATTCCAACTTCTCGATGCTTGGTTCAATCCATAGATTGATTTCTTTAACTTGCATACTTTGTCAGGATGTTTTGGATCGACAAAACTTTCTAGCTGAACTATATATAGACATCTTCCTCAAGATATCTATTAAGGAAAGCCGTTTTGACATCCATTTGCCAAATCTCATATCATATTATGCAGGTATGGCAAATAATATCCTTATTGACTTTAGCATCGCCACAGGCGAAAAAGTCTCATCATAATCAACCCCTTGAGTTTGAGTGAAACCTTTTGCTACAAGTCTCGCTTTATAAGTATCCAAGTTACCATGCATATCGGTTTTCTTCCTAAAACCCACTTACTTCCAACTACTTTGGAGTTAAGAGACGGCACAACCAATTCCCATACTTGGTTGTCATACATGGATTGCATCTCTACGTTCATGGCTTCAAGCCATTTGTCACAATTGGATTTTGACATTGCATCATGGTATGTGGTTGTTTCACCCGAATCTACCACGTAGCATCCATCCATGAAAAATCCATATCTTTCAGGTGGACTATTAATTCTACCAGACATGCGAACCTTTTGTGTGTATTGATCAACCATTTGATCATTTTCAACAACATCTTATTGAGTGCTAGTTTCAACCAAACGTGTATCGGCTTGTGGTTCTTGATCCTCATCGAGTTCCATTGTTCTACTAATTCCTTCACGAGGAAATTAGCTTCCAGGAACTCAGCCTTTTGAGCAACAAATACCTTTGCTTTGTTGGATCGTATAATTATATCCTATGCCATCTTTAGGATATCCTACAAAGATACACTTAGTGGATCGTACTTCTAATTTGTTTGGGGTGTATAGCTTCACATAAGCTTCACAACCCATACCTTTAAATATGATAATGATGGAGCCCTTCCATGCCATATTTTAAAAGGAGTCTTACCACTTTCTTGGTTTGGGGCCATACGGGCCGCGGAGAGCAAAGCGTAACCCCAAAATGATAGAGATAATGCACTCCTAGCCATCATAGATCGGACCATATCCAAATAGAGTTCGATTCCTCCTCTATCGAAACGAAGAACTTTAAGAGAGTTGATTTTGTACTTCACTTTTTGAAGATTTTGAACGTTTCAAAACTTCTTCTTTGTGTCAAGTACACATAACCACAACTATTACAGTTGTTGGTAAAATTAATGAAGTATCTTTCACCATACCTAGTCATTGGCTTAAAAGGATCACATACATCCGAATGTATGATACCTAATAAATCTTTTGCCCTTTAGTTGGTACCACTAAAGGGTTTCTTGGTCATATTACTTCGTAAACAAGATTCACATGTATCAAATGAACCAATTTCATTTGTTTCCAAAAGACCATTCTTTTGAAGTGTTTGTATGCGATTCTGTTTGTATGACCAAGGCGATAATGCCAAAGATAGGTCTCACTCAAATCCATTTTGAGTTTCTTGGTGATTGCTTGGTACGTTGTGCTATCAAATGACGTATTATCATGAACCAATTCATAAATACCATTTGAAAGCATAGCTTTAAAGTAAAACATGTCATTCATCGAAATATAAATGTCATTGTTTATAAACTTTAAATCAAAACCATATTGTCTTATAAGGGAAACTTGAATAATGTTCCTAGTCAAACTAGGAGCACACAATATATTTTTAAAACAATTTCCAAACCATTTGGAAGTTTCAAAACATAGTCTCATCGGGCTACAACTTGAACTTTCGCTCCATTGCCCATGAAGAGACTAATGTCTCCCTTCTTTTAATGCTTATTTCTTTTGAACCCTTTTGCAACAAATTGCAAACATGAGTTCCACATCCGGTATCTAATACCCATGTGTTTGAAGAAATAACATTAAGGTCAATATGTTTCATAAAGATTGTACCTGAGGTTTGCCTAGCATTCCTCTTAGTTTTCAACTCTTTGAGATAGGTTGGACAATTCCTTTTCAAATACCCTATCTCACCATACTCAAAGCATGGATTGTTCGTGGCAACCTTTGCCTTCTTTTCTTTTGATTTCGGTGGTTTCGCTTTAGTATTTCTTTTCTTTTTCCCTTTGAAATTCCTGTTACCGTTTGCAACATTTGCTTTGGTGTCGGGGTGATGTGACACCTGTATCACCGCGACCATCAAACAAATACCAAGCCAATAAAATATTGTATTTCATACTTGGGATCTTGTATAAATATGTGTATCTTTTGCACATATCAATTCTTGTTCAATTTCAAATTCTACAACACTTTCTGGGGAATTATACGCAAACTAGTGTGTAAACATACTCAGTTTAATGCGACAAATACTCCGGAACATCAACATATACTTAACATACCTTAAATAACCTTTACATAACTTAGAAATAAGTTTTGAAGGCTTTGGTATGGCAAAAACAAGTTAATTCGCTTACAGGGACTAAACTTGACAAACTGCGAAAGTATGCCAATTTGAACTGTAACGAACATTCCGGAACATGTCCATAAGTTAAACATACCATAAATATCCTTTACATAGCTTAGAAATAGGCTTTGAGGGGTTTGGTATGCTAAAATAAACTTTTGGGTCATTCAGGGACTAAAAGTGTCATAAAGTGCACAAGTTTGCACTTTCGCGCATAACTTACATTCTGAATACATCCGGACATCCAAAAATTTATGTAAACATCCTTATATTATGCCTTAGTGTTTGGCATGAGAAAAATCCATTCGTCGCGTCATTTGGATCGTCTTTCGCGCTTATGCGCATTCCATCGTAATTAAGCGAACATCGCGATCGTACGACCAAACGAACCGACATCTGGAATATTTTTGAGCATATTGCAAGTCCCCTACACTCTAACTTCATCTTAGAGCCTTGAAATGAGGTTAACGGGGCTTAAACGTGCCAAAAATGGGCCAAATTGCATGTTTCTGAAGTGCAGGGACTAAAACTGAAAATTCTGAACTGTGACCCTCAGGCGGGGCACGTAAGGATTGCCCAAATCCTTACGCGGGGCGTGTCAGACTTGCAGACAAAATTCAATGTTTGAATCCACTTGCAGTTGGCCTTTCGTTCGTTCAAGGGGCAATGCCCTTTCACCCAATCAAGAGCCAAGGGCCATTTTCAGTAACCACAACATTTTGACAAGTGGACGCTTAGGATCGTGGCACGAAAATCAAGAAACGATCCTAACGGCTCTACTTTTCCTATAAATACCCCCCCCCCCTTTGGTGTAAAACCCACACAAATCTGATCAAAATGCTCTAAGTTGATGCCATTGCTTCATACCTGAGCTCTTTGATCTAGATTAACATTCGGGGACCCTCCGTAAGTATTCTTTTGTTCTTTTATTCGCTTTTCGAGTTCGAAAGTCAACGTTTTGTTGACTTTCTGCATTAACCAGCCTATGGTCAACAAGAAGTTCGTGGAACTTCATAACGTGAGCGTGATCACGATGGTTATAGTCCGTAGTGACTATACCTACTGATTACCACGTTATCTAGGCTCAGTGACGAGTCGTAGTTTCGGCCAAAATGCGCATTCTTGCGTATTTTGTAACCAAACTACTCGTGAGCATCAAAGCCGTTTGTTTTGATGCCAAACTTGTTTTCTAAACTTAGTTAAGCATGTTCTAACATGTAACGCCCTGCTTTTTCATGCTTTCCATAATTAGAAAGCTCGCCTTGTAATGCTATTTTTGGAAATCTTGTATTATTGTAGTCGTCTTTTCGTTGTGAAATCCGAGACTTGGATTATAAATAAAATTCGTATTTCTTTAAATTCACCATTTACATATTCATACATCTTCATACGTTCGAATTCATTGTACATCGAATCCTTATTTGTAATTCATACTTATACTTATTCACGATGCATGTCCATGCTTGTCCTTATATTGTTGATACCTAAAAACCCCTAATAATATGCTTATTTATACAACGGTTAATCATCTAATATGTGACATATACTTGTCACTTACAAACATGTTACATACTTGTACATTACACTTTTTACCTAGTTAAATCATGTTTTATTTCATATTTCACCTTGTTACAAGTTAGGGTAAACATTGTTGCATATTATTACACAACTTAATTAACAAAATTACTCATTATAATGTTTTAAAAAATAAAAAAAATAAAGAAATATGGCAGCCCCAATTCAGCAAAATTCAGCCCCATATAGTTGGGTTTTGTGGGCTAGTTTCAAGGTGTAACCCCTTCTAAACACTTCCAAAGCCCAACCCATTGAAACCCTAATCCTTCCCCCTATAAATACCACTTATAACCAGCCTCCCTACCACTTTTGCAACACTAAAAACTCTCAAAACATCCTCCAAACCGTAGCTGAAAGCAAAGGTTCGAGCAGATTGACACCCCTTCACGAAAATGAGCATAACTCACTCAATTCTTATCCGATTCACTTGATTCTTTTTCCTACTTGCTTGGATAATCATGGGGTTCGATTCCTAGACTTCTCCTTGGAGAAATCAGACCTGGAAATGCCCCGAAATAGTCCATAAACTTTCTGTTTGATTTTTATGTTCTTCAAAACTTGTTTAAACCTATGCAACTTGTGTCTAACACATCTCATGCCTATGTCCTAATGCTTACAACTTATCCCATGGTTGGTTAAGCTTAAAAACGAGGTTGAGACATTTGAAATCAGAGGATTAAACCTCATAAACTTGGTGTTTTGTCTAGGGTTTCAACCCACAAATCATGTCAAACATAGTCTTTGATACATGAGTGATTATGGAACAACTTGGGTTGTCCAAACATACAATCCTCACATGATTTGATGATTTCTATTAGTTAGTTTACTTTACATACATGTAAAGACCTTAGTTCGTGACCCTCCTTGGTTGTTTTTACATCAAGTGTAGTGGTGAACATCAAAGGGGTACCTAAATGGAAGCCTTGTCTTCCTACCCCATCCATGACACCCATGACTCAACTTGAGGTACCTAAATGAAGATGTAATCTTCTACCTCTTACTTGAATACTTGAACATTTGGACTTAATAATATGTGTATATTATACAACCTAGATACTATCTATGTACACTCGAATCATTGATGTTGAAATCATATTCATTTGTCAAAGTAGTAGGTTATCATCTAAGGACCTAAACCTTGTTATGATTCTTATGGGTGTTCAACTCATGAAATCATTATAACCCTTGTGGTTACCAAGTGTCATACAAGTGTTATGTGTGAAGATGAATATTTTGATATAATATTTTCATGTCACTTTCATTCCGAATCTCGACTCTAAACATGCTTGAACTTAAACCTTTACGCATTCAACCTTCCAACCTCGTCAACTTTGTCACATTGGATAGTCGGAAAACATATGCAAACTTTGTGAGTATACTCGTATTTTCCCCTTTTTACTTTTACCACTTTTGGGGTGTAACATGTTTATCTATCAACAAACTTACACATGAACATTTTGCTTAAACACATGAACATTCCTATAACATGCTTGTATACGTGATGGCTTGATGCTTTAAACTTGGATTTATCTTATGTGTTGAATTTATCATTAACTTCGTACGAGCCAAACCGTGACATATGTAGCGCTATAGGATTAACGACCCGCCCCTTTATCTCGGTTATGTCATGAGCATATTGCGTTTTCTTGGTTTGATATGTTAGACACATACCATATTTAAAGGCTTATCTTGAATCACATGCTTGCTATGAGGAATTGTTCAAAACTTGTCTTTTGCTATGTACGTATCAAACTTGTATACTCGCCTTTGCTTTTGCATTGAACTTTATTTTAACATGTTACAGGTGGATGTTGACGATGCATGGAATCTAGTAGGATGCTTAGATACACACTTAGAAAGAATTGTATTTGTATTGTATCATTTTATTATTCATGTTGTTGTACTTTGTTTCAAAACCTTGTACTTGATTCTTTAGAAATGAAATGAAATGATTATTTAAATACTTGTCACAATTATTAGCGTTATGATGTCTCGAGCAATCTTCACACTTCGTCTCATCCCGATGTTTTCGCCATTGGTTGGGGTGTGACAGATTGGTATCCGAGCCATAACTATAGGGAATTAGGAAAAGTAGGAATGCTTTAGCCTAGTCTATAGTTTTAGAGCCTTATTCTTATGTTTTACTTGAAACTACTTGCATGCTACCTTATTTGCTCTTATTCATTCTCTTTTGATCTTTTAAGCATATATGGCGCTTATGTGTTAACACTTGACATGCTATACTTGCTTTATTATGTGCTAATACATGTTTTATTGTCCCACTCATTATGTGCTATTCTTAATATGCTTCATTGTGCGTTTATATTTGTTGTTTATTCCTTTAACATACTCTTTCCCTCATGCATTTTACTCAACTATTCTAAATCCTTAAACACCCGAGACGAATTCACCAAAATAGGCGTGAAACCCACAATTTGGTGAACGACTCACAATCTACCTATTCTTCTTTTTACACGAGATATCGCCATTAAGCTAGGAGTGAAATCCACATCTTAATGGTAAATCTCAAATTTCAAATTCTAGTGGACCCTCGTCAACATGTCGAAATTAAATTTTGACCCGACGAGTACCAACCACACTTAGGATACGAAATCGTCAAGTTAGGGGTGAAACCCGCACCTTGTTGACTAGTTCCACTCCTTGATATTTTGTTTTTCATAAATCCCGCCAAGTCTCGAAATTTCGATTGATTTGGGACATGTAGTAACCGGAAGGGTAAATACCGTTAACCGACTTGTCGGCAAGAGTATTTTACCTATTAGGCCAAAGCATGCTCCTCAAATTCGAAAGACTTTTCGACCACTTTGGTTAGTCAAAGTTCCGTTTTGGAACCATCCAAATTTTGATCAACATGTGTTTCTAATATTTATTTTATACGGTGCAATCTTTCAAACTCGAGTATACTTTCGATATTCTCTTTTCATGCATACAACATATTGAACCTTTTCCATACATTTATATATATGCATGATTTCATATAATTTAAATTCATATTCCTTGTAACGACGAGTGGAGACATATCATTAAGATTGGAGTGATTTCCTTACCTTGACGATTAGCTCCACTCCCTTTTCCTTAAAACGACCTCACCAACGAGTTAGGGGTGATTCCCTAACTTAGGTGACCGTTACCAAAACTTCTCTTTCGAAACATCTTATTATGCAAACTCGATCATACTTTATACCCAAATTGTTTAATGTTATTTAAAAATACCCACTCATACAGATTTCGAAATACATTGTTTTATCAAACGTACTTTTTATTCTACAATCTATTTTCACTCAACTCATATACGCGAAATTCATAATCATGTCTTAAAACGTTTTATTGCTCGAACTTCAAAACCTTACGAAATGCTACCTATCAATTTAATTGGCTCAATGAAACTCTTGCCCATGAACTTCATATTCGACTTAATCACTAAAACATGCTCACCTTCTACTTTTAATCAAAATCCAACCATCCTTTCTCAAATACTTATAAGATCTTATAGAAGTTATATGATTGTTTTACCAAATACCCTTTTCAACATCAACAAATCATTTGTTAATTTTTTTTAATCACTAAGCCCTTTTGCTAAATTTCTCTTCTAAGGATCCTAGTTTTCACAAGAACCTCCTAAATTCATAATTTCTTATTTGATGAAACGAACTTACTTTTTAACGAAAACCTTTTTCCTACACCAATTTACAAAACACGCGGGCAAGAAGTCTTCATGGGAACCGACAATCTTTGACTTACATGAAAAAAAAAATTTTTAACAAAAGTAGCATTTCAATCATTACAAAAATACATTATGCTTAACCAATTAGTACTATATATCCTCTTACATACACAACTATATTCTATCCTTTCAACCAAGGTCAACCTAATTTTGATTCGATAAACTCAATGTTTCATTTAAACAACTATACATGCATATCATCATACACATTTTGGTCGATACCTCGCGATAACATCATTTATATCATTCGTATTTACATACTCGACCTTTTGAATGTTTTATACACTTAGATCCGTGGTGTCCCAACAAACACTATTTACGCAATATTTATTTTTCATACCTACACCTATGTTCATACATCTTATGCTTGTACTTATACGCATACTACTTATACGTTTTACGCTTCTACTTGTACACATACTACTTACACGTTTTATGTTTATGCTCATATATACATGCGTATTCATACTTAAACTTATGCTCATACTTTCATCCTTACTCATGATTCATACATTCGTACCTATACGCGAGCGCAACCCGAGGGATTCGCTTGCGTGGGTCCCACACATACTTAAACATGGACTTGCTTATATACTACATTCTTGTACGTACACATTCTAACTTTTGTTATGTATACCCCGATTCATACACAACTAGTACAAGCTATGCGGATCATGCGACGATCAAAATAATCACGGGTGCACACGGGATTATAGTGATAGGCGTATGAGAACCATAGAGTGTGCTACTGCGTATGGTAATACACGGAACATAACATGACACCGAAGACGAAACGGACGTAACATGGTCAAAACATGGTGGATACGCCGCTGGTACTTCCTATATATAAGTGTTTTCACCATGTTACCAAACTTTCGTAAAACGTGCCATGAGAAATTCAGTGTTTTACAGACCTTTTGGACCTAATACAAGCTTTAAACAACTCACAAACGCATCATATCCGATTATCCATGCCGAGACTTCATCTTTAACACGCTACTTTCGTCTATCTAATACTTATATCATTCATATACTTGCATTCATTTAGTGTCAATTGTTCACCCCATACTCCTATTATTCTCCATTATCCTTTCTTTCATATGAACCCCGTTCACATTCAAACTTATTTAAACTCCTTTGCCTATGCGCACGCATACCCGTTTTACCTATGCTTAAACGCCTCAACCCATTTTAGTCAAACAAATTCCTATCCTATCGTTCTTCAAAATTTCGTACTTTTCTAAACGTTTCAAAACTCCCAAGTCTCGATTCTTTTAGCCAAAATGCTTTTTCTCCAAGGTCTTCCTCTTGAATAAATTTCGGGACGAAATTTCCTAAAGGAGGGGAGACTGTAACGCCCTGCTTTTTCATACTTTCCATAATTAGAAAGCTCGCCTTGTAATGCTATTTTTGGAAATCTTGTATTATTGTAGTCGTCTTTTCGTTGTGAAATCCGAGACTTGGATCATAAATAAAATTCGTATTTCTTTAAATTCACCATTTACATATTCATACATCTTCATACGTTCGAATTCATTGTACATCGAATCCTTATTTGTAATTCATACTTATACTTATTCACGATGCATGTCCATGCTTGTCCTTATATTGTTGATACCTAAAAACCCCTAATAATATGCTTATTTATACAACGGTTAATCATCTAATATGTGACATATACTTGTCACTTACAAACATGTTACATACTTGTACATTACACTTTTTACCTAGTTAAATAATGTTTTATTTCATATTTCACCTTGTTACAAGTTAGGGGAAACATTGTTGCATATTATTACACAACTTAATTAACATTCATTATAATGTTTTAAAAAATAAAAAAAATAAAGAAATATGGCAGCCCCAATTCAGCAAAATTCAGCCCCATATAGTTGGGTTTTGTGGGCTAGTTTCAAGGTGTAACCCCTTCTAAACACTTCCAAAGCCTAACCCATTGAAACCCTAATCCTCCCCCCTATAAATACCACTTATAACCAGCCTCCCTACCACTTTTGCAACACTAAAAACTCTCAAAACATCCTCCAAACCGTAGCTGAAAGCAAAGGTTCGAGCAGATTGACACCCCTTCACGAAAATGAGCATAACTCACTCAATTCTTATCCGATTCACTTGATTCTTTTTCCTACTTGCTTGGATAATCATGGGGTTCGATTCCTAGACTTCTCCTTGGAGAAATCAGACCTGGAAATGCCCCGAAATAGTCCATAAACTTTCTGTTTGATTTTTATGTTCTTCAAAACTTATCTAAACCTATGCAACTTGTGTCTAACACATCTCATGCCTATGTCCTAATGCTTACAACTTATCCCATGGTTGGTTAAGCTTAAAAACAAGGTTGAGACATTTGAAATCAGAGGATTAAACCTCATAAACTTGGTGTTTTGTCTAGGGTTTCAACCCACAAATCATGTCAAACATAGTCTTTGATACATGAGTGATTATGGAACAACTTGGGTTGTCCAAACATACAATCCTCACATGATTTGATGATTTCTATTAGTTAGTTTACTTTACATACATGTAAAGACCTTAGTTCGTGACCCTCCTTGGTTGTTTTTACATCAAGTGTAGTGGTGAACATCAAAGGGGTACCTAAATGGAAGCCTTGTCTTCCTACCCCATCCATGACACCCATGACTCAACTTGAGGTACCTAAATGAAGATGTAATCTTCTACCTCTTACTTGAATACTTGAACATTTGGACTTAATAATATGTGTATATTATACAACCTAAATACTATCTATGTACACTCGAATCATTGATGTTGAAATCATATTCATTTGTCAAAGTAGTAGGTTATCATCTAAGGACCTAAACCTTGTTATGATTCTTATGGGTGTTCAACTCATGAAATCATTATAACCCTTGTGGTTACCAAGTGTCATACAAGTGTTATGTGTGAAGATGAATATTTTGATATAATATTTTCATGTCACTTTCATTCCGAATCTCGACTCTAAACATGCTTGAACTTAAACCTTTACGCATTCAACCTTCCAACCTCGTCAACTTTGTCACATTGGATAGTCGGAAAACATATGCAAACTTTGTGAGTATACTCGTATTTTCCCCTTTTTACTTTTACCACTTTTGGGGTGTAACATGTTTATCTATCAACAAACTCACACATGAACATTTTGCTTAAACACATGAACATTCCTATAACATGCTTGTATACGTGATGGCTTGATGCTTTAAACTTGGATTTATCTTATGTGTTGAATTTATCATTAACTTCGTACGAGCCAAACCGTGACATATGTAGCGCTATAGGATTAACGACCCGCCCCTTTATCTCGGTTATGTCATGAGCATATTGCGTTTTCTTGGTTTGATATGTTAGACACATACCATATTTAAAGGCTTATCTTGAATCACATGCTTGCTATGAGGAATTGTTCAAAACTTGTCTTTTGCTATGTACGTATCAAACTTGTATACTCGTCTTTGCTTTTGCATTGAACTTTATTTTAACATGTTACAGGTGGATGTTGACGATGCATGGAATCTAGTAGGATGCTTAGATACACACTTAGAAAGAATTGTATTTGTATTGTATCATTTTATTATTCATGTTGTTGTACTTTGTTTCAAAACCTTGTACTTGATTCTTTAGAAATGAAATGAAATGATTATTTAAATACTTGTCACAATTATTAGCGTTATGATGTCTCGAGCAATCTTCACACTTCGTCTCATCCCAATGTTTCCGCCATTGGTTGGGGTTTGACATAACATGCTTAGCTCGTCACTTTTAGTTTAGTGCTTATATAGGGTCGTAAGGTAAGCGATCTAAACCATCGCTTATACTTTCGAACCCGACCCATTTGGTCGATCATTAGGATCCGACCAAACATGACCATAGCTATAACCTTCCGAGGTTATACCTTGTGGTCGCGATGTTAGGCGTTCCGAACGCATTCTACGCGAACGACGCGTTAGGGTAGCATAAGCTACCTAAACGGGTCGTAATGGGTCGCAAGCACTTAGGTTAGGTTTCATTTTAGTATGTAGGCTTTGTTAAACCATATTACACGAGTCTCCATACTCGTTTGGTTTACGAACCCGCATACTATCCGATCCTTCCGATTTGGTCCGGTATATTAATGTAGCTACCTATTAGGTGCCGTTTGATATTCCCTGATCTCTAGCATTATCTGGTTATTATACAAGAACTCCGAAGCAATCTCAGGTGAGTACATTGAACCCCTCTTTTACTGTTTTCCAAACTGTTTTGGGGTGAAACGCATGTGCCTACTTGTTACTTTCATGCTTTCCGGTTTTCACATCATATACTTGCTATGTTCGATAGTACATATATAGTACATGATTTCATTGTGTCTATGCTATGTATGTCCATTGTGTGCATACTTAGTACATCACTTTACAATACAATTTCATGCTATGTATGCCCATTGTGTGCGTACTTAGTACATTGCCTTACATTACATGCTATGTATGCCCATTCATCGCGTCATTTGGATCGTCTTTCGCGCTTATGCGCATTCCGTCGTAATTAAGCGAACATCGCGATCGTACGACCAAACGAACCGACATCCGGAATATTTTTGAGCATATTTCAAGTCCCCTACACTCTAACTTCATCTTAGAGCCTTGAAATGAGGTTAACGGGGCTTAAACGTGCCAAAAATGGGCCAAATTGCATGTTTCTGAAGTGCAGGGACTAAAACTGAAAATTCTGAACTGTGACCCTCAGGCGGGGCGCGTAAGGATTGCCCAAATCCTTACGCGGGGCGCGTCAGACTTGCAGACCAGATTCAATGTTTGAATCCACTTGCAGTTGGCCTTTCGTTCGTTCAAGGGGCAATGCCCTTTCACCCAATCAAGAGCCAAGGGCCATTTTCAGTAACCACAACATTTTGACAAGTGGACGCTTAGGATCGTGGCACGAAAATCAAGAAACGATCCTAACGGCTCTACTTTTCCTATAAATACCCCCCCCCCTTTGGTGTAAAACCCACACAAATCTGATCAAAAGGCTCTAAGTTGATGCCATTGCTTCATACCTGAGCTCTTTGATCTAGATTAACATTTGGGGACCCTCCGTAAGTATTCTTTCGTTCTTTTATTCGCTTTTCGAGTCCGAAAGTCAACGTTTTGTTGACTTTCTGCATTGACCAGCCTATGGTCAACAAGAAGTTCGTGGAACTTCATAACGTGAGCGTGATCACGATGGTTATAGTCCGTAGTGACTATACCTACTGATTACCACGTTATCTTGGCTCAGTGACGAGTCGTAGTTTCGGCCAAAATGCGCATTCTTGCGTATTTTGTAACCAAACTACTCGTGAGCATCAAAGCCGTTTGTTTTGATGCCAAACCTGTTTTCTAAACTTAGTTAAGCATGTTCTAACATGCTTAGCTCGTCACTTTTGGTTTAGTGCTTATATAGGGTCGTAAGGTAAGCGATCTAAACCATCGCTTATACTTTCGAACCCGACCCATTTGGTCGATCATTAGGATCCGACCAAACACATTAGGTGACCATAGCTATAACCTTCCGAGGTTATACCTCGTGGTCGCGATGTTAGGCATTCGGAACGCATTCTACGCGAACGACGCGTTAGGGTAGCATAAGCTACCTAAACGGGTCGTAATGGGTCGCAAGCACTTAGGTTAGGTTTCATTTTAGTATGTAGGCTTTGTTAAACCATATTACACGAGTCTCCATACTCGTTTGGTTTACGAACCCGCATACTATCCGATCCTTCCGATTTTGGTCCGGTATATTAATGTAGCTACCTATTAGGTGTCGTTTGATATTCCGTGATCTCTAGCATTATCTGGTTATTATACAAGAACTCCGAAGCAATCTCAGGTGAGTACATTGAACCCCTCTTTTACTGTTTTCCAAACTGTTTTGGGGTGAAACGCATGTGCCTACTTGTTATTTTCATGCTTTCCGGTTTTCACATCATATACTTGCTATGTTCGATAGTACATATATAGTACATGATTTCATTGTGTCTATGCTATGTATGTCCATTGTGTGCATACTTAGTACATCACTTTACAATACAATTTCATGCTATGTATGCCCATTGTGTGCGTACTTAGTACATTGCCTTACATTACATGCTATGTATGCCCATTGTGTGCGTACTTAGTACATTGCTTTACAATACAATTTCATGCTATGTATGCCCATTGTGTGCGTACTTAGTACATTGCCTTACATTACATGCTATGTATGCCGATTGTGTGCGTACTTAATACATTGCTTTACATTACATGCTATGTATGCCCATTGTGTGCCTACTTAGTACATTGCCTTACATTACATGCTATGTATGCCCATTGTGTGCGTACTTAGTACATTGCTTTACATTACATGCTATGTATGCCCATTGTGTGCGTACTTAGTACATTGTTTTACATTGCATTTCTGTTGCATATGCTCATCCGGCATATGAACACATTATACTACATTTTGAACCGTTGTAACCATTTGACTATGTGAACCGTCTTAACCCTTCGATTATATGAACCGTTTTTAGCCATTGAACTGTGTAAACCAGTTGTATCCGTTGACATGATTTACATTTAACAATAGACATTTGACTATACATAAACATTTCCACAACTGTTAAACATTTCATCTTGATAGTTTGGTTTGAGTAAGTGATTAAGTAACGAGGCGTGTGTAATATGATACAAGCATGGTGGATACGTCGCTGGTACTTCCTATATATAAGTGTTTGTATGGTATTACATATCGTAGCGTTATTTGAATCATTTCAATTTGAGACATATGACATTTTATACAAATAACACACTTTTCACGAGACATTGTTTTACAAACGACTTATCTTATACAAACACATTTTTCATGGTTATCCGTTTAACCATACAGTGTTCTCTTATTTATACATATCATCCGATCTTATCGTTTTTTTCAAATGATTTACAAGACAAAGCAAATTACAAGGTTCATGACTAAACATTTTCTCAAACATAAGTCATGAATTCCGTTTTCACAAAACCAATGTATCTCACAGGCATTTTTATGCTGACGTACCTATTTTCACATGTGTTTTCAGGAGATGATGCATAGGACCTATCAAGACATACTTAGGCGGACCTGTGCCTTAGTGACTTAAAACAAGACAAGAACTAGTTAAATTATGTTATGTACTCTTTGGTTCTTGTTTAAAACAATGTAAACTTTCATGTTTGATTAATAAAACGAAACTTCAATTGCATGGATTTGAAACAATTGATTCTGTTACAACACTCCCCGACGTTTCCGCCACGTTTTGTATGTTTTACATGGTCGGGGTGTGACAGAAAAGTTGGTATCAGAGCCAATGGTTATAGGGAATTAGATTATTAGTAATGCTTTGACCTAGTCTATAACCTTCCTAGGACCCTAACGCGAGTTTACTTGCGTTTAGTCATAAAACAATACCGTCGCCTATCCTTAGGCGATGACCACAACAAGAACATAAATTTCAAAACCGCTTTGAAAACTAATCATCCGTTCTAGGATGATTGATTACTAGGTTTTGAACCCTCTATTATAAGGTTTTGAACCCATTTGAATTTTCAAAACTCTCGTCAAAGTTTTGGGGTCCTAAATAGTGTGAACACGTGCAAACTGGAAGAGTGAATGCCTGTACCCTGGGTTTTCTGTCTAAGGTTAGAGTGTTCGTACAAATCCACATAATCGGACCAGTCACTCTTACCTGGGAACTCTTGGGGTGAGTGTCCACTTATAGGCGAGCATGTCTTCGCGATACACTATGAGGATCTATTTGCTTTGACTCAGCCTTGGTGTTGTTTGTTTGCTTCGTGGATTCAAACAAATGACCATCAACCATGATTATGGCCGGTAATTGTAACATCCTATTCTTACCCAATGCCATTTCATTTGTTTTCTTTCTTGTTTCTCTTTTAGAATGCCTCCTCGACGCGAAAACCAGATAGCAACTGCCGAACTGGCAGAGATCATTGCGCAGCAAATGGCTGCTCAATTCCCAAACCTCTTTGCTCAATGGAACCAAGCCCACAACAACAATCATGCCCCCTGCAACTTCAAGACGTTCAACTCGGCTAAGCCATCAAAGTTTTCTGGGTCTCAAGGAGCGACTGCACTTCTGCAATGGTTCGAGAGTTTAGAGAACACCTTCAGACATGTTCAATGTACAAACGAGCGAAAGGTAGAATTCGCATCTAGCGTCTTTGAGAAACGAGCTTTGACATGGTGGAATAGGGTGATGAGAGATAGGGGTGCCGATGTGGCACTGGCTCAAACATGGCAAGAGCTTCGAGCTCTGATGATGAAGGAATTCTGTCCTCATCACGAGATCAAGGCCTTGGAAACGGAGTTCGACAATCTTAAGCAAGTTAGCGGTGAGCATCGAGCCTACACGGACCGTTATGAGGAGTTAAGTTTGTTATGCCCGGATATGGTTACACCTTTGGATAAGGCAATCAAAAAGTACATTGATGGCCTCCCTGACTCAATACAAGACATTGTGACTGGTAGCAACCCTACTACAGTTAGACAGGCCATTGAGCTATCTGCAACCTTGACTGAATCAAAGATCAGGAAAGGTAAACTTTTCCGAAAAGGTGACAAGAAACCGGTCGGGGAATCGAACCCAATCGAGGAATCAAAGACCATGGATGAACAGACTGAATCTCCTAAGAAGTCAAAGAAGCGAAAGGCTTCTCAGAACTTCACCGTGGTCACTCGCAATGGTCAAGCCGTCCCCAACCAACCAGCACAACCCCCTGCTAGAAAACCATACAATGGAACTGCACCCTTGTGCAACCAATGTAGCCTCCATCATCACGCCAATGTACAGTGCCGCAAGTGCCAAACTTGTGGACTTATAGGCCACACAGCAAGAGTCTGCCCAGCTGCAGCTGCACCAAACCAAGCTGGAAACAATCCTGCTCAAGGTCGTTTTCTACCAGGCTCTTGTTTCAACTGTGGCGAGATGGGTCATTTCCGAAGAAATTGCCCAAAGCTTGCTAATGCAAATCTAGCACAAGGATGAGCATCTGACTGACTAGAAGACAACATCGTTTAGAAATAATCACGTCTTATGTATTATTTTCTTTTGTTGTCAAGGTCCAAGAAACAGTCGTTACCATTTTTTATAAATAAATCTTTTTACATTGCAATGTATTATCTGTGGTTGCATGTATAAACGACATATCCCCTTACAATACCGACGATCAAGAAACCGTATTCCTTGAAGAACAAACTACCCCCAAAATTCTCCCATTCTATAATCGCTTGCGTCTTCCACAAAATTCCTAAGTACCCGTTTATTCTAAGGAAACGAAGTACAAGGCGCAGGTTACAACACAAGACGAATACCCAAAGTACCACTATAAATCCTTAATAGGGTGCCTAAGGATCTCCCGTAAGTCTTTAAATTGTTGTATACCTTCATTCAAATGTGGTGATTCCTTGTAATCAAAAACCGAATTTTGGGAGATCTTTCTATCTTCTCAGATAGATTCCAGTGAACATTGAGACCCGTCGACAGGTTTCCATATCCGTATTCAATCAATAACAAGTTAATAACAAATTATAATCAAGTTAAACAATTATGTGACTATGTGCTTATGTGTTCCCTTATGTGTTGTTGTGTGATCCGAATTATGTTATCCAAATCTTCGTAGAATCTTACATATCCTTATACAAGAGATTCATAGTAGGATACCCAAAGGTATTACTTAAAATCTTCAATGGACTTCTATGTTATAGTTAAGTCCCTTGGATTATAAAGTACTACTTCAAAATTAGACCCCTTGAGTGGTCTAGTTAAACAGATTAATAAATCTGGTTAAGGATATCATGTGATGATATAGCTGAAAGGACTCCTTGGTGGCCTAACTAAGAAGATCCCTTGTAGATCTAATTAAAGGGAACCGATGGAAGTTGACGGGTGGTCCGTAGGACAACCCTTAAAAGGCTTAATAAAACACACATTCTACACTTTATTTGGTTAATTGCTTGAATTAGATAACCACTTTGTGTTAGGTTATGCAGGCGTTAAAGTGACCAAGAGGTGGATTTTAGGGGGCATAAAGGAATGCTAGAAGTTATTGGAGTCAAAAAAGTGAAAGAAGCGAGGTTTGGATGAAGAACAAGGAAGAAAGTAAAGCTCAGGGCCGTAAGCTACGGTTCCTGGCCGTAGCTTACGGCCTCCCTCTCATGCAAAAAGTGCCTGCCGTAAGACAGGACACATGGCCGTAAAAGAGTAATGATCACCGTAAGCTACGGCGGCTGGCCGTACCTTACGGTGCTGTGTTGACTGTTTCTGTTCGCTGATCGCCGTAAGCTACGGTAAGCGGCGTAGCTTACGGCGACGATTGATCCAAATTTGTAACTTCCGCATTAATTGTTGTTTTGAAGATGTTTTATGGTTCCTCATCATGGGTCTTCGGTTACACCTGATTGGGACACGATTTGGAGGCATAAATTAGAGACTTGAAGGTTTTGGAACATCATCTTGGGAACTATCTTTCACTTAAATCATCTAGCTTCATTAGTTCTTGTGGGTGAAAACTTGTGAACACTATTTTCTTTTCCATTTCTTGCATTATGTTAGCTAAAGCCATGAGTGGC
The DNA here is from genome assembly GCF_002127325.2 of Helianthus annuus. Taxonomy (NCBI): domain Eukaryota; kingdom Viridiplantae; phylum Streptophyta; class Magnoliopsida; order Asterales; family Asteraceae; genus Helianthus; species Helianthus annuus. The sequence continues at coordinate 13,988,364 of NC_035443.2, forward strand.
TAGACACTTGGATGATTATCTTGTGTTGAAGGTTTGTGGTAGACTTTTGTGTTTCTATTTCATATTTCTAGAATAACAATTTCTTTTTATTAATTGTTATGGTGCATGATTGATTGTTAGTAACTTGTTAATTCTTATATTGAACTAATTAGAAACCATACGTTCTTGGTGCCGTTGGCAATCGAGATATCATGGGTATAGTTAGGTTTGGGTAAGGGTTGATTGATCATCGGGTGACAACCTCACGTTCTCGGAATCTGAGTACTTAGTCCCCTTTCATCACTGCAATCGGTTGTGCATGAACTATGTCTATGTAGTTCTTTCTAGTTGAATGTTAACACAAAAGTTGAAACAAACCGGATACTCAAGATAGTCGTTTATCTCTAAATTGTTTACAACCCCGATTTCCATTTTGCAAATTAATTAGTAATTGTAGTTTTAAAAAGAAACCAATCCAAACAACTCTTGAATTTTATTTTCTTGCAATTAGCTTAATTTAGTTAACTTAGAAAAACATTTCAAATAGCACATTTTCCACAAACTCCCTGTGTTCGATACCCGCTTGCCACTATTTACATAGTTGTTTTTGGGATTAAATTTGCGTGACCACGACATCACGTCAAATTTTGGCGCCGTTGCCGGGGAGTAGTGCGCAACGTGTGTTATTTTTGTTCTTGCTTTAAGTTTGTTATTTTTCTGGTTTACGCGAGGTGTGTTTAGTGTGCAGGTATTTACAGGTGCATGCGTACTAGAAGCTCTCACAAGCTTTCACCACTAGTGTTTGATCCAGAAATCGAGCGAACTTTGCGAGCAAACCGAATTTTGTTAAGGGAAAATACAATCAACAGTTCACCAACAACACCAATTACACCAATTACACCACTTCGATACATGGATCCACCACCACCACCACCCACTACGGGTGAATCCACCTCATCATTTATACCAACATCCACTCAACCCTCACCAAATACCACCATTCCACCAAATACTACCGAACCCACCATACTTCAAAATGTCACACCAACCAACACCACACAGCCCATTACTACACAAGAAGAACCAACCATCACATTTAACCCTTCCACTACTATACCACCATTATCCCATTTTTTCCCGGGTGCGGGTCCGTCATATTCAAGCCATACCATAGCACCAATTTCGTCCATTGTCCATGCTACACCGTTTCGACCATCAAATCAATCGGGTTTCCAATACTCGACTCTTCCATTTGGGCAATCGTCGGGAATTCAAGGAGACGGGTATGATGAAGGTTATGAGGAGTTTGAAGGTTTTGATGAAGATGGGTACAGTTATGGGGGTGATGGAGAGCAAGGGGAATATGGTTATATGCAAGGCCAAGTGCAAGTGATTCCAAATGTTGGTGGGGTGCAACAACAACAACTCATACCTCAACATATTAGGCCAAGGCCACAAGGGCCGCAATTGCAACGTCCGGTTCCTTTGCAACAAGTTCGACCACAACATGTGCAACCGCCATTCCAAAGGCCAATTCAACACCCACCGGTGCCACAACAACAATTTCAACAACCAAATGCACCACAAGGGCCTATACAAAGACCAATGGGTCAAGTTCGTCCAAGGGGTCGATTTGGTGTGCCAAGGAGGCATCTTAGGGAAAATGCGAGGGGTATTGAAGCGCATTTTAGACCGGTGATCACTCACAATCCTTCACCGGTAGTCATCCCTCATAATAACCAAGGAAGAACATTTGAAGTGAGGACCAACTCTTTGCAAAGTTTACCAAAATACAAAGGGTTGGCAACGGAGGAGCCTTACTTCCATTTAGAGGCTTATGATTCAATTTGCAACACTCTTGGGAGTCAAGGGTTTTCAGCCGATGATGTGAAGTTGGTCTTATTTCAATTTTCCTTGGAAGATAAGGCAAAGAAGTGGTTCTACACTTTGCCATCAGCATCTATTTATACTTGGGGGGAAATGCAACAAACATTTTTAGATGAATTTTATACCGCCCAAAAGACCAATGATGCGAGAAAAGGGTTGAGGAGCTTTCAACAACAACAAGGCGAAATGTTCCATGAAGCCTTCGAGCGCTTAAACATGATGATTAAAAATTGTCCACACCATGGGATTGAGCTTTGGGAGTTAATGAACGCCTTTCATGAAGGGTTGTGTGCCGAAGATGCACGAGATTTGATGTCCATTACAAATGGGACATTTGGCACAAACTATGAGCATGAGGATTGGGAATTTTTGGAACAAATGGCGATCACCTCAAAGAGAAAGGCTCAAGCTTCAAGGAGAGCACGACCGGCCGTTACCCGAACACAAGTGCATGCGGTTGATGATGGTAACATACAAACTTCTAACCAAATTTATGATGTTTGTGCATTGTGTAATGAAATAGGTCATGCGGCGGAAAATTGCCAAGGGATGGTGGAAGGGCAATTTGAAGAAGTTCATGCCGTTCAAGGTCAAGGAGGGGGTGGTAGAAATTTCAATATGAATTCTAACACTTATCACCCCGGGTTGAGAAACCACCCGAATTTTCGTTATGGGAACCCTTCGAATCAATCAAACCCGAATTTCCAAGGTAGCCAAGGAAATTATGGTTCGCGCCAACCTTATAATAATCAAAGTGGATATCGAGGTGGGAACAACCAAGGATACCAAAGGCAATACCAAGCGGGTCAAGAACAAGGGGGGTCTTCGGGGGGTAATGAAATGATGGAAATGTTGAAGAGCATGCAAGCGGAAATGCAAAAGAGGAACCAAATGGATGACGCTCGCATACAAAAGGATGAGGCGCGAGACAAAGCAATCCAAACTTTGACCACTCAAATGGGTCAACTTGCAACTGAAGTGTCCGAATTGAAGAAGAGTAAAGGTCAATTACCAAGCGACACTAAGGTAAATCCATCCCATGGTACGTCAAGAGGTAACAATGTTAATATCCATCATGTAAGTGTTTTGAGAAGTGGGAAAGAGTATAAAACCAATCCTTCACCGGATTTGGTTGATGGGGTGGTTGAGGATATAACGGGTCAAGATAGTGATGAAGAAAATGAACCACCCATTGTTTCTTCTAAAAAACCCAATTTTGAAAAACCCGAAATTATTAAAGAAAAAGAAAAAGTAAATGAGGGTGAGGGGTCTAGTGAAGTACCGTTTCCTTCGGCTTTATTAGATCCGGGTAGAAAAAATTTTATTTCAAAACGGGGTCCTCAAAAAGAGGAAATGTGGGAGGTTTTCAAACACGTTAAAATTAATCTTCCTTTACTTGAAGCTATTAAACAGGTGCCCGCTTATGCCAAGTTTCTAAAAGAATTGTGTACTCAAAAGAGGCAACAAAAAGTGCCTAAATTGGTAGACTTGACGGAGCGGGTAAGTGCGGTATTGAAAGGGGACCTTCCTCCTAAGTTACAAGATCCGGGAACGCCCCTAATAAACATTCAAGTTGGGAATTTTCAAACCACAAGGGCGTTATTGGATCTTGGAGCCAGAGTAAGTATCCTACCGGGGGGGTTATATGACCAATACGATTTTGGTCCATTGAAGCGAGTTGAGACAACGGTTGTATTAGCCGACTTGTCTCATAAACTTCCCCGGGGTATCGTACGGGATGTTATAGTTAAAGTTGATGAATTTTATTATCCCGTTGATTTCCTTGTGCTAGATTACTCATCCGCGGACCCAATTCAACAACAAAATGTTATTTTGGGTCGGCCATTTTTGAACACCGCACATGCTATTATTGATTGTCGTTATGGCACAGTTGACATGACATTCGATAATAGAAAAATGAGGCTAAACGTTTTTACTAACGGTACTAATGTGTATGGTGATGAGTGTTTCTTAGCAGATTTCATAGATGGTTATGACCCGAAGGAGTTCGAAGAAGAAATTTTGGGTTCTTGTGTTTGTGATATATCTTTGCAGGTTCATGCATGCGAGTTAGAGGTAGAAGAGAAAGAGCAAGAAGCTCTCGCGGTGAAGGAAGGAAGTCCACCATGGACCTACCAAACGGATACATTACCGGTGGAAATTGATTCGGGCACCAAGCCTTCTTTGGAAAGTCCACCAAGTGTGGAGTTGAAGGAGCTACCAAAGCACCTAAAGTATGCATTTTTGGGGGAGAATGACACCTTACCGGTGATCACTGCCTCCAACTTGGAGGAAGCTCAAGAGGAAGAATCGATGCGGGTGTTGAAGGCTCATAAGGCGGCGATTGGGTGGACGATAGCCGATTTAAAAGGCATTAGTCCATCCATTGTGATGCACAAGATTATTACAAGTGAGGACGCAAAGCCGACCCGTGAAACACAAAGAAGGTTAAATCCGAACTTGAGAGAAGTGGTGAAGAAAGAAGTTATCAAGTGGTTGGATGTGGGGATCATTTATCCCATTTTGGATAGTGCATGGGTAAGTCCAACTCAGGTGGTGCCTAAAAAATCCGGCATCCAAGTACTGAAAGATGAACAAGGTGAGCAAATCGCCACCCGCCCGGTAACCGGGTGGCGAGTGTGTATTGATTATCGAAAATTAAACGCGGCTACCTCAAAAGACCATTTCCCGTTACCCTTCATTGACCAAATAATTGAGAAACTTTCCGGTCAAAAATATTATTGTTTTTTGGATGGGTATTCGGGATATAACCAAATTGCTATTCACCCGGACGACCAACACAAGACCACGTTTACATGTCCATATGGTACATTCGCTTTTCGGCGAATGCCATTTGGATTATGTAATGCCCCCGCCACGTTCCAAAGATGTATGATGAGTATATTTTCGGACATGGTCGGGGAATCTCTTGAAGTGTTTATGGATGATTTTTCCATTTTTGGTCCAAGTTTTGACTATTGTCTTAATGAATTAGAAAAAGTTTTAAAAAGATGTGTTGAGACAAACTTGGTACTAAGTTGGGAAAAGAGCCATTTTATGGTTCAAGAGGGTATTGTTTTGGGGCATGTCATTTCGGACCGGGGAATGGAGGTAGACAAAGCGAAGATTCGGGTAATTTCATCTTTACCCCCACCAAAGAATGTTAAGGGGGTGAGATCTTTTTTGGGACATGCGGGGTTTTATCGAAGGTTTATTAAAGGTTTTAGTGTAATTACAAAACCTTTATGTAACTTGTTATTAAAAGATGTTCCCTTTGATTTTACTGACGAATGTTTGCAAGCGTTTCATGTTTTGAAGGAACAGTTGGTGAAGGCTCCTATTTTACAACCACCGGATTGGTCAAAGCCGTTCGAGATTATGTGTGATGCTAGTGACACGACCATTGGAGCGGTTTTGGGTCAAAGGGTCGATAAGAAGCCGGTGGTGATATATTATGCAAGCAAAACTTTGTCCGAGGCGCAACTCAACTACACCACAACCGAAAAAGAATTATTAGCGGTGGTGTATGCCTTGGACAAGTTTAGATCTTACATTTGGGGGAGCAAGGTGATAGTGTATTCGGATCATAGTGCGGTCCGATATTTGATGGAAAAGAAGGATGCGAAGCCCCGGTTGATTCGTTGGGTGCTTTTGCTACAAGAATTCGATCTTGAGATTCGGGACAAAAAGGGATGTGAAAATGTTGTTGTGGATCATTTGTCCCGAATCCCGTTGGAAGGTGTTGATGACCCAAGTGAAATCAATGAACGGTTCCCCGATGAACACTTGTTGGCCGTCTCTACTTATGTTGCACCTTGGTATGCCCATTACGTTAATTATTTGGCTAAGGGTGCAATCCCAAATCATTGGACTAGGAAGAGACGACAACAGTTTCTTAGTCAAGTGAAGCAATACATATGGGATGAACCCGACTTGTTCAAAATCGGGGCCGATCAAGTGATACGAAGATGTGTTCCCAAAACGGAAGTTTTAGAGATTTTGATCCATGCTCATTCATCGGCATGTGGAGGGCATTTTAGTGGGAACAAGACGGGATATCGGGTGTTATCTAGTGGGTTTTATTGGCCCACGATTTTCAAGGATTCTTGTGAGTATGCCCGGAATTGCATCAATTGTCAAAGAATGGGAAGTATTTCGAAACGTGATGAAATGCCGCTACAACCAATTTTGGTAGTAGAAGTATTTGATGTTTGGGGAATAGACTTCATGGGTCCTTTCCCAAACTCAAATGGGATTTTATATATATTGGTTGCGGTTGATTACGTGTCGAAATGGATTGAAGCTATTGCCACAAGGACCAATGATCACTCCGTCGTATGTAAGTTTGTGCAATCTAATATTTTTGCTCGTTTTGGTGTGCCTAGGGTGATAATAAGTGATGGCGGTTCGCATTTCAAAAATTTCAATTTCGGAAAGTTGCTTAAGAGATACAATGTGAATCACCGCGTTGCTACACCGTACCACCCGCAAACGAGTGGTCAAGTCGAAGTTTCCAACCGACAAATTAAAGAAATTTTAATGAAGACGGTGAGAACGGATCGGAAGGATTGTTCAAGCAAGCTTGACGATGCGTTGTGGGCCTACCGAACGGCCTACAAAACTCCACTTGATACCACTCCTTATCGGATGGTTTATGGGAAAGGATGTCATTTGCCTATGGAATTGGCATATCGGGCGTATTGGGCAATTAAAACGGTGAACGCAAACTATGATGAAGAGGGTCGGGCGAGAAAGCTTCAACTGAATGAAATTGAGGAAATAAGGGATCAAGCCTATGAGTGTGCATCCGCATATAAAGACAAACTGAAAAAGGTTCATGATGCGAAGATAAAGAAAAAGAACTTTGAAGTGGGTCAAAAGGTGTGGTTGTACAATTCAAGGTTGAAGATGTTCGCGGGAAAACTCAAAAGCAAGTGGATGGGTCCTTACATTGTCCGACGAGTGGGAAGGTTTGGTGATGTTGATATTCAAGATGAACAAACAAACAAGCAACAAACGGTGAACGGGCATCGGCTCAAACCGTATTTGGAAGGTAATGATATCAACAATCTCAAGCTAGACAAAGTGGGTAACATTTTACACCCGGTGGATGATGAAGAAACATGAAAGAGGCCCAGGTTTGGTATTTGTAAATATTTAGTTTAGTTTATTTCGTGTTGAATAAGTTTCGTTTAAACCGGTGTTCGAAACAAGTGTGGGGAATTTTACGGATTTCCCGAACATAGTGTTGAGGACAACACGGGTTTTTAACAGGGGGTAGGGTAATATTTTTATGTTTTCGTAAAATTATAAAAGCACATAAAAAAAAATTGATATGAGTTCTTAACGACCCCCCCTATGCCCAGTGCTTGCCGTAAGCTACGGTGGGGGGCGTAGCTTACGGCGGCCATCTATCAAAAAAGAACTTTACGCCAGTTAGCCCCTGTCTTACGGTGTAATATTTTCACCCAGTGACCGCCGTACGCTACGGCGGTGTACCGTAGCTTACGGCAACGAGCGGATTTAGGGGCCCTTGCTGGTCGTTGTTTCATATAAAGAAAAAATAATAATAATAAAAATAAAAACCCGAAAATTTAATAATAATAATAATAATAAAACAATCAACTAAAACCCCCAACCACACATTTCCTTCATTAATCCCCAACCACACATACTCTTCTTCTTCTCCACTTCTTCTTCTTCACCTAAGAACCCTAACCTTCATATCTTCATAAATCTCTCAAATCAAGCCCGATTTCAGTGATTTTTGGGTCGTTTGTGACTAAAATTTCACAAGCATTCCGATTGTGGGTAAATTTTTGGAAGGAAATCACGTTTTCTGGTCCGAAATTCAAACCCTAGGTGCCGAAAATTTGGGGCTTTTTGGGGGTTTTCGTGTGAACTTCAAGTTTTTGTGATTCTCATCTTCTACAAAACCAAGGTATGCAATTTCTTTTCATTCTTTGAAGTACATTGAGGTTTGTAAGTTTTCACTATGTTTTTGCTTACACACTTGCTTGTATGAGATAGATGATAGAATTTTGTGAACCATTGAGTGTTATGGGTATGAATGTGTTTGATGTCTAATGAAATTTTTTAGAAAAGTTCTGATTTTAGGGGACATCATGCCAAAATTTTGTTTGAAAGAATGGATTTTTTGGTTTTTGCACATCTATACCCATAACGTGAAGCAAGTGTGGGGAAGATTTGATGGAAATATTAACTTGATTTGTTCATGTGGTTTTTGAATATGTGTAGGTATGGCGTCTAAGAAAGGGAAAGGAGTGGCAAGTTCTTCTCAAGGGGATACGGCACAACAAAAAAGGAGGAAATTGACCCGGGTTGGTGACCCGGATTCGGAGGAGGATGCACCTCCAAGGGGTCCCAAGCCGGATTGGACGTCCGGTTCATTATTGGAACAACCTGCGGAATGGAGAAAGGATCTATTCCATGAGCAAATGAACAAGCTAAAACAGAGAGGTGAAGCGTTTATTTGTGAAAAGGAGATTCGGCATGTTGATTTCGGACCATTCGGGATCACGGACAAGTTTAATGCATTGGGTTGGGGGGCGGCTATGAAATGCTATGATGGTGAAGTGAAGAAGATGTACGACACGCAGATTCAAGAGTGGGTGGCATCACTTGAATGTCCCCCATTCAAGTCCCCAAGCAAGATGCAGTTAGTAGGATGGTGTAATGGGGTGAAAGTAGAAATGTCGTATGATTCTTTGCGCAAGATAGCAAGGTTTGATGATGGGCCAGCCAACGAATACATTTATCCAAGCCTCAAAGATCTTTACCATGAGCCCGCTAAGCATCCACAATGGCAAAATATGCTTGACTACCTCTTCCTTCCGGGCACAACACATGGGAAGTTATTTAGAAGAAATTTGAGGATGGAAGCGAAGTTGTTGTTGACATTTTGCATGTATAATGTTGTTCCAAGGAGGGGTGACAAGATGGAGGTGCGTTTCCAAGAAGTGCCAATCTTATACATGATGATGCATGGGTCACCTAAGGTTCCTTTCCGGTTCTTAGTATTGAACAACATTTGGTTAAGCAAGAATAGTGGGGAAAAGAAGATTACGGCATTGCTTAAGAAATATGAGGCAATTAAAGGAGATGAAAAAGGTTCTTACAAGAGGTTCAGACCGTTCAACCTTAAGAATCTTGGTTCAGATTGGGTTTACACGGAATCGGAGAGGTATCATAGGTTGAAAACAGATGGGAGACGTTGGAGGGCGTTAAAAGTGGATGCAAGACCGTTACGACCAGGTGAGGCCGATGAGCCTGAGTCAACAGATGATGAAGTAAGTGGAGATGATGATTACCGTGAAGACACATTCATGGTAGATGCTCAAGTAGGAGGTGCCGGTCAAGTGGGGGTTCAAGGAGCTGGCGTACAATCTGGTTATGTGGGTAGTGCATTTGATTATGCACAACAGGCTTATGACCCGTACTGGGCCCATTCGGGGGATATGGGTCAAATCATTCAACAAAGGCGGCCACCCACTTTTGGTGATTGGAGTGAACCAAACCAGATGCTCTTTGATCAACAAACATTTATGGGTGCTAGTGTGGAAAGGGCTATCAAAAGAAGTTACGATAGAAATGAGCAATGGAACCGTGCTCATAGATATGCCCGTGAAGAAGAAACAAACAACCGTTACTCGGATGATCGTCAAAGACGCATGCATGACCAATGGCATGCGGGGCAGCCAGTTGTAGGAGATCCACCCATTGTGGACTACACCACATTGCCACCATATGATGGTAGTGTGTCATACCCCACCCCGCCTTTGCACCATTCCCAGTGGGTGGACCCGCATGCTATGAGTTATCAACAAGCAAATCCAAGCAGTGATCAAGGAAGCAGTAGTAGCGGTGGAGCATTTGGCTTTGGAGAGTGGACGGATATGATGACAACCATTTTTGAGCCTCCACAGCCGAAGTACTACTAGCCAGGTCGTATTTTGCTCCTTTGTACATTTTTGTATATATGTCTATGTGTTTATGTTTATGTTGCGGTTGGGAGGTTGGGTGGTGTTCGTGTTAATATGTTGTTGGGTTGTGAGAGTTGGTGGTGTCTTTTATAAAAAAAAAAAATTGGGTTTGAGAATATAAGCAATTGGGGATGTTCTTGGTTCAAGTGATCTTTCCCTCAAAACCATACATTGGGACAATGTATCCCAAGTGTGGGGATGGGGGAAATTTTTGAGAAATTCAAAATTTTTTTGCAAATCCAAGCGAAAAGTGTAAAAATTTGAAAACTTGATATTGTACCATTTAACACACCGACACCCGTTCTTAGCTTTTTCTTGGTGAGAATTGAACCACATATGAGAGTTAATTATTTGCTTGAGTGGCGGTGTGTGTAGTGTGTAAATAGAACTTGTGTGTGAATGCTTGTTAAGTCTTAGAGTTGGCATGCTTTTGAAGATGATAGGGGACTTTTAGGATGCATCGTCTAGATGAGTGCGAGTGTGGGATTTGGGGGGTTGGACCTCATTAATTATATATATGAGCATGGTTGCGAGAGGGGCGGGGGTTTGGACATTTAGTTGCCCATTTTGTGCCTAAAAGCCGATCATTTGTTACCCCTTAGCTAGTTTCCCAAAAATTTACCCGACTTAACCCGGTCTTATAGTGTTAGTAGTTGTTTTAGTAGTATGTAGATATGTTATGGTGTTATGTTGAATATATAAAAAAAAGCAAAAAGCAATGAAAAAGAAAAAAAGTGATGTTGAGTTGTCTTGTATATAGAAGTTATGTCATGTTTATTGTTTGTTTCATTGTGTAATAAAAGACCGGGTTAGGTCCTTCGCTACTACATATATATTCCCTTTCCTACCCTTGCACCTAGCCCCGTTATAACCGTAAGTTCCCTTGATTCATAAGCATGTTAAATATTTGTTAGGAGTAAACTTGATTCTCATACAAGCTTATTGTCGCACACACACACATATACGCATTGAGTGGTTTAGCATAACTTGCTAATTTTTCTTGTCACCGAGAGTTTGTGTGAGGGGTGTGTTTTATGGTATGATAGAAAGTGAGTAAAAGGACGACACTTTAGTTTGGTTCGCACGATTGGTCGCTTATGGTTAAAAATAGTTTTTGAAGTGGTTGCTTGGGACAAGCAACGGGTAAGTGTGGGGATGTGACGGGTGGTCCGTAGGACAACCCTTAAAAGGCTTAATAAAACACACATTCTACACTTTATTCGGTTAATTGCTTGAATTAGATAACCACTTTGTGTTAGGTTATGCAGGCGTTAAAGTGACCAAGAGGTGGATTTTAGGGGGCATAAAGGAATGCTAGAAGTTATTGGAGTCAAAAAAGTGAAAGAAGCGAGGTTTGGATGAAGAACAAGGAAGAAAGTAAAGCTCAGGGCCGTAAGCTACGGTTCCTGGCCGTAGCTTACGGCCTCCCTCTCATGCAAAAAGTGCCTGCCGTAAGACAGGGACACATGGCCGTAAAAGAGTAATGATCACCGTAAGCTACGGCGGCTGGCCGTACCTTACGGTGCTGTGTTGACTGTTTCTGTTCGCTGGCCGCCGTAAGCTACGGTAAGCGGCGTAGCTTACGGCGACGATTGATCCAAATTTGTAACTTCCGCATTAATTGCTATTTTGAAGATGTTTTATGGTTCCTCATCATGGGTCTTCGGTTACACCTGATTGGGACACGATTTGGAGGCATAAATTAGAGACTTGAAGGTTTTGGAACATCATCTTGGGAACTATCTTTCACTTAAATCATCTAGCTTCATTAGTTCTTGTGGGTGAAAACTTGTGAACACTATTTTCTTTTCCATTTCTTGCATTATGTTAGCTAAAGCCATGAGTGGCTAGACACTTGGATGATTATCTTGTGTTGAAGGTTTGTGGTAGACTTTTGTGTTTCTATTTCATATTTCTAGAATAACAATTTCTTTTTATTAATTGTTATGGTGCATGATTGATTGTTAGTAACTTGTTAATTCTTATATTGAACTAATTAGAAACCATACGTTCTTGGTGCCGTTGGCAATCGAGATATCATGGGTATAGTTAGGTTTGGGTAAGGGTTGATTGGTCATCGGGTGACAACCTCACGTTCTCGGAATCTGAGTACTTAGTCCCCTTTCATCACTGCAATCGGTTGTGCATGAACTATGTCTATGTAGTTCTTTCTAGTTGAATGTTAACACAAAAGTTGAAACAAACCGGATACTCAAGATAGTCGTTTATCTCTAAATTGTTTACAACCCCGATTTCCATTTTGCAAATTAATTAGTAATTGTAGTTTTAAAAAGAAACCAATCCAAACAACTCTTGAATTTTATTTTCTTGCAATTAGCTTAATTTAGTTAACTTAGAAAAACATTTCAAATAGCACATTTTCCACAAACTCCCTGTGTTCGATACCCGCTTGCCACTATTTACATAGTTGTTTTTGGGATTAAATTTGCGTGACCACGACATCACGTCAAAAGTCTAGTCACCCTCATCACAAGCTTGATATCCTTCCCCAAAACATTACAAAACAAACTGTGCGGCCTGTGCAAGGGATTACGTAATTATGGATGCATACATAATTATGGAATTTAGTGCACAGAAATCACAGCAAGTTCTGTCATGTGTCTAGAGTTAACCCTATTCATTTCCAACTCTTAGGAAGCAACCGTTGAAAATGACTCCGTTAGTTCATTTTCGTTTCTGAAGATTTACCCGTTGAGGAAATGAATATCCGTTGTGTAATCCTTCATTTCCAACTCTGATGAAGCAACCGTTGAAAATGACTCCGTTAGTTCATTTTCGTTTCTGACGATTTATCCGTTGGGGAAATGAATATCCGTTGTGTAATCCTTCATTTCCAACTCTGATGAAGCAACCGTTGAAAATGACTCCGTTAGTTCATTTTCGTTTCTGACGATTTATCCGTTAGGGAAATGAATATCCGTTGTGTAATCCTTCATTTCCAACTCTGATGAAGCAACCGTTGAAAATGACTCCGTTAGTTCATTTTCGTTTCTGACGATTTATCCGTTGGGGAAAATGAATATCCGTTGTGTAATCCTTCATTTCCAACTCTGATGAAGCAACCGTTGAAAATGACTCCGTTAGTTCATTTTCGTTTCTGACGATTTATCCGTTGGGGAAAATGAATATCCGTTGGGGAAAATGAATATCCGTTGTGTAGTCCTTCATTTCCAACTCTGATGAAGCAACCGTTGAAAATGACTCCGTTAGTTCATTTTCGTTTCTGACGATTTATCCGTTGAGGAAATCAATATCCGTTGTGTAATCCTTCATTTCCATTTCTGATGAAGCAACCATTGAAAATGACTCCGTCTGTTCATTTTTCGTTTCTGAAGATTTGTCCGTTGAGGAAATGAACATCCGTTTGCTTATTCCGTCATTTCCATTTCTGAAGAATACTCGTTGAGGAAAATGACTCCGTCTGTTCATATTCGTTTCTGAGGAATGACCGTTAAGGAAATGACAGGATTTTGCCTTGCATATCGCTGATGGTTATTTGGCAGAGTCACAAATAGACTCCTACGAATAATTTCGGGACGAAATTTCCTAAAGTAGGGGAGTCTGTGACACCTGTGTCACCGCGACCATCAAACAAATACCAAGCCAATGAAATATTGTATTTCATACTTGGGATCTTGTATAAATATGTGTATCTTTTGCACATATCAATTCTTGTTCAATTTCAAATTCTACAACACTTTCTGGGGAATTATATGCAAACTAGTGTGTAAACATACTCAGTTTAATGTGACAAATACTCCGGAACATCAACATATACTTAACATACCTTAAATAACCTTTACATAACTTAGAAATAAGTTTTGAAGGCTTTGGTATGGCAAAAACAAGTTAATTCGCTTACAGGGACTAAACTTGACAAACTGCGAAAGTATGCCAATTTGAACTGTAACGAACATTTCGGAACATGTCCATAAGTTAAACATACCATAAATATCCTTTATATAGCTTAGAAATAGGCTTTGAGGGGTTTGGTATGCTAAAATAAACTTTTGGGTCATTCAGGGACTAAAAGTGTCATAAAGTGCACAAGTTTGCACTTTCGCGCATAACTTACGTTCTGAATACATCCGGACATCCAAAAATTTATGTAAGCATCCTTATATTATGCCTTAGTGTTTGGCATGAGAAAAATCCATTCATCGCGTCATTTGGATCGTCTTTCGCGCTTATGCGCATTCCGTCGTAATTAAGCGAACATCGCGATCGTACGACCAAACGAACCGACATCCGGAATATTTTTGAGCATATTTCAAGTCCCCTACACTCTAACTTCATCTTAGAGCCTTGAAATGAGGTTAACGGGGCTTAAACGTGCCAAAAATGGGCCAAATTGCATGTTTCTGAAGTGCAGGGACTAAAACTGAAAATTCTGAACTGTGACCCTCAGGCGGGGCGCGTAAGGATTGCCCAAATCCTTACGCGGGGCGCGTCAGACTTGCAGACCAGATTCAATGTTTGAATCCACTTGCAGTTGGCCTTTCGTTCGTTCAAGGGGCAATGCCCTTTCACCCAATCAAGAGCCAAGGGCCATTTTCAGTAACCACAACATTTTGACAAGTGGACGCTTAGGATCGTGGCACGAAAATCAAGAAACGATCCTAACGGCTCTACTTTTCCTATAAATACCCCCCCCCCTTTGGTGTAAAACCCACACAAATCTGATCAAAATGCTCTAAGTTGATGCCATTGCTTCATACCTGAGCTCTTTGATCTAGATTAACATTTGGGGACCCTCCGTAAGTATTCTTTCGTTCTTTTATTCGCTTTTCGAGTCCGAAAGTCAACGTTTTGTTGACTTTCTGCATTGACCAGCCTATGGTCAACAAGAAGTTCGTGGAACTTCATAACGTGAGCGTGATCACGATGGTTATAGTCCGTAGTGACTATACCTACTGATTACCACGTTATCTAGGCTCAGTGACGAGTCGTAGTTTCGGCCAAAATGCGCATTCTTGCGTATTTTGTAACCAAACTACTCGTGAGCATCAAAGCCGTTTGTTTTGATGCCAAACCTGTTTTCTAAACTTAGTTAAGCATGTTCTAACATGCTTAGCTCGTCACTTTTGGTTTAGTGCTTATATAGGGTCGTAAGGTAAGCGATCTAAACCATCGCTTATACTTTCGAACCCGACCCATTTGGTCGATCATTAGGATCCGACCAAACACATTAGGTGACCATAGCTATAACCTTCCGAGGTTATACCTCGTGGTCGCGATGTTAGGCATTCCGAACGCATTCTACGCGAACGACGCGTTAGGGTAGCATAAGCTACCTAAACGGGTCGTAATGGGTCGCAAGCACTTAGGTTAGGTTTCATTTTAGTATGTAGGCTTTGTTAAACCATATTACACGAGTCTCCATACTCGTTTGGTTTACGAACCCGCATACTATCCGATCCTTCCGATTTTGGTCCGGTATATTAATGTAGCTACCTATTAGGTGTCGTTTGATATTCCGTGATCTCTAGCATTATCTGGTTATTATACAAGAACTCCGAAGCAATCTCAGGTGAGTACATTGAACCCCTCTTTTACTGTTTTCCAAACTGTTTTGGGGTGAAACGCATGTGCCTACTTGTTATTTTCATGCTTTCCGGTTTTCACATCATATACTTGCTATGTTCGATAGTACATATATAGTACATGATTTCATTGTGTCTATGCTATGTATGTCCATTGTGTGCATACTTAGTACATCACTTTACAATACAATTTCATGCTATGTATGCCCATTGTGTGCGTACTTAGTACATTGCCTTACATTACATGCTATGTATGCCCATTGTGTGCGTACTTAGTACATTGCTTTACAATACAATTTCATGCTATGTATGCCCATTGTGTGCGTACTTAGTACATTGCCTTACATTACATGCTATGTATGCCGATTGTGTGCGTACTTAATACATTGCTTTACATTACATGCTATGTATGCCCATTGTGTGCCTACTTAGTACATTGCCTTACATTACATGCTATGTATGCCCATTGTGTGCGTACTTAGTACATTGCTTTACATTACATGCTATGTATGCCCATTGTGTGCGTACTTAGTACATTGTTTTACATTGCATTTCTGTTGCATATGCTCATCCGGCATATGAACACATTATACTACATTTTGAACCGTTGTAACCATTTGACTATGTGAACCGTCTTAACCCTTCGATTATATGAACCGTTTTTAGCCATTGAACTGTGTAAACCAGTTGTATCCGTTGACATGATTTACATTTAACAATAGACATTTGACTATACATAAACATTTCCACAACTGTTAAACATTTCATCTTGATAGTTTGGTTTGAGTAAGTGATTAAGTAACGAGGCGTGTGTAATATGATACAAGCATGGTGGATACGTCGCTGGTACTTCCTATATATAAGTGTTTGTATGGTATTACATATCGTAGCGTTATTTGAATCATTTCAATTTGAGACATATGACATTTTATACAAATAACACACTTTTCACGAGACATTGTTTTACAAACGACTTATCTTATACAAACACATTTTTCATGGTTATCCGTTTAACCATACAGTGTTCTCTTATTTATACATATCATCCGATCTTATCGTTTTTTTCAAATGATTTACAAGACAAAGCAAATTACAAGGTTCATGACTAAACATTTTCTCAAACATAAGTCATGAATTCCGTTTTCACAAAACCAATGTATCTCACAGGCATTTTTATGCTGACGTACCTATTTTCACATGTGTTTTCAGGAGATGATGCATAGGACCTATCAAGACATACTTAGGCGGACCTGTGCCTTAGTGACTTAAAACAAGACAAGAACTAGTTAAATTATGTTATGTACTCTTTGGTTCTTGTTTAAAACAATGTAAACTTTCATGTTTGATTAATAAAACGAAACTTCAATTGCCATGGATTTGAAACAATTGATTCTGTTACAACACTCCCCGACGTTTCCGCCACGTTTTGTATGTTTTACGTGGTCGGGGTGTGACAGGTGATGCCCTTTTAGTTGCCACCCTCATTGATCGTTAGAAAGGATAAAGCCCTTTTACCCATATTGAGTCTTTCGAGGTGATCAATGTGGCTTTTTCATCTTAAAGACTTAAGATGAGACCGATTGGGGTTTCCTCCATTCTACATGCATGAAGCGCTCGAACCATTTCGATGCGTTCTACCCTTAGGAACATTTCCTACAATTGGTTAATCATGTCGTATGCTCATGATGTTCAAAATCCTTTTGAATCTCGGGAATCATAATTCCTAATATGAGGCAAGAGGCTTGCATAGTATCCTTTATATACTTAATCCAATCGTTATAGGCATCCTCATCTTCCATAAGAGGTTTATCGGGATTAGGATCGTTTTTAGTGATAGGTCACGGACGGTTTGGGTAATATTGTTAGCGGTCATCTACAAAATTTAACAAGGTTCAATTTTAGTATTTTCGATATTATTATCTTTTTAATCGTTAATACCCTTTTATGTCTCATAGACAATTAATAATTAAAATCTAGAATCCGACGTTACATTTAAATATTGGTTAGGTGACCTTTATCCCTCTATTTAAATTAACAAGGTAGTCAACGTTTGACGATTGCAACCCTTTGCAACTTCTAGCCATATGGGATCGGTTAAACATCTTTATGTTTAGTTGGCATCAACACCTTTTGTTTGCCATGCTTCGGTGACCCTAAGTTCATGGTTTCCAAATCAAGTTGTCCAACTTACACACACGTGTGTGTTTATACACATAAGTGGTTAGGTGACCTTTATCCCACAAACATGGTAAACCCACCTCGGATATACAAGTTCCCTCAAATGTGGTTAGGTGACCTTTATCCCACAAAAGAGTTCCCAAGTGATTCGAGTGTTGTATAAAAGGATGGTGTTTGACTTGTTTTATAAAAGGGATTTTGAGTTTTCAAAATTCTAGTTTAGAAAACTTTATGTACCATACATTTGCATGCATTCAAATCCTTGGTACTTTTGTGAAAATAAATTTTCAAGGTTCTTTTTAATAGAACCAATTTTATTATAAAAATCATTAATTTTTAATAACCTTTTATTAACCAATTTTAATGATTTTTTAAGAACCAATTTTAGGTTTGTTGTTGATTATTAGTTTGTTAAGCATGCATATCCAAACATCAACAAAACAATATAAATAAGCAACCACATAAGCACAACATACATAACAATAAGTGCATAACCATAGCCAACTATTTTGACCACACTTGTTAGCCGAAACAAGTGTGTCAAAATGTCCTTCCTAAGGGTGAATATTGACACAAATAATATGTCGTTGAACTCCCACTTGATCTCGCATCCAAATGCTTCAAGTCTTCTTCTTGTGTTGTGATTTCTTCATTTTCTTTGGGCTTTCAAATGTCTTTTTTATTCAGCTTCAAACTCCTTTGAGCTTCAAAAATGTGTTTTGGTTATCGGGCTAAAATCCCGTTAAGAACTATGAATTCCTTTAGGCCCGAAATTAGCCAAAACCAAAACCGCATTTTTGTGTGCATCTTCTTTTACAAAAAAATATCCTAATACATTTTTTCTAGTAAAATGAAATGCACCTGATCTATTTATTTTACATACCAAATGCAAATAAATAAATTACATAACTTTACAAATGGAAGAACAAAAATAATTAATTATTACAACCTTTGAAATAATTAAATATAAATCATAACACAACCATTCAACATATTCACACAAGGTCATGGATAGGTTATGAACACCAAAAAATATATCCATATATATAAAATTCAAGAAGCAAAAAAAATGGTTCCCTTTTTACAACCTACATTTTTCGGTCAAGAATGAAAAAACCGAAAAAGTGGGTTTTTGTCCAAACAAAACAATCATCCAAATGATATAATTTTTCAAGTTACTTTTATGCATGTAGGAAAATAATCTTGAAAAACAAAAGGAGAACCATGATGAAAAATTTCGGCCATAGGGTTTAACCAAACCCGAAACTCGAAAATTTCATATCCTATGAAACATGCACTCATATAAGCGGCTCTAGATGCCATTGTTGGGTTTTTCACATGTTTATCAAAGTATTTTATCCATATAAAATAAAAACGCAGCGGAAAATATTATTTAAAACATGTTACTTACAAGATATAAAACCCATTTTATATGTAAAACCTAATACCCGGATCCATATGTGAACATGCATGCTATCAAAAATTAAAACACAACCATAGAGTGTTTAGTATACTACCTTCCAAGGAGTAAAGGATATGAAGAAGATGATGCTTCTTAAACGGTTGCCTTCAAGTGTAGAAGACCTCAAGCTTGTATACCACAAGCCTTCCAACAAACACCTTAAGTTTAGCTAGGATTTCTACACTTATGAACTCACTAAGATTCCCTCTAGACAACCACATCATGGCCGAAAATTATGAGTGGAATAATAGTGTTCTTGCACTTGAATGTTAAACTTGAAAAGCCCTCTTGATCAATCACACCTTGGCCGATTTTGAGAGTATTTTTACAAGTTCTTCATTTGAAAATTATCTCCTAAAATTGGCATTATGTTGGCCGATTTTTGAGAGAATTTTTTTACAACTCTTGCTTCCATTTTTGTCATGCAAGATCTTATTAAAACCAAGAGATATGTTGCCTCCAACATTGCCCAATCACAAGATGTCTAGCCATGCAAATTGCAAGTTTTATGATTAGACCAAAATGTCTTGGGAAGAGGGGGGCGGCCCACTCTTTTATAAATTTTTTTTTCTTTTTAAACAATATAAGTCTTACATATATATATATATATATATATATATATATATATATATATATATATATATTTTATAGCTTTTATAAAATATAACATCATATGTTATAAGACTTATACTATTTTTATTATGTTATTTAACCCATTAAATAACAAAATAAAATATTCTCTCAAAATAAATTATCCATATAATTTATTGGTTTGTCAAGTGCAATTATTTAGAAAACCGATTTCTAAATATTATAAGTGTTAATATTTATTTGTTTGATCATATCATAAATAAATATTGTAAGTGTTTGTCTAGCTTGTATTTGGGTATGACTCGACTTGGATCATAACGTACTAGCCACATCAATTTAATATGTGTCTTGGCCATACAGAATCCAACAGAAACAACAGACAAAATTATTCAAGTCAAGGAAAGACTGAAGGCAGCACGTGATCGATAAAAGAGTTATGCTGATAACAGGCGAAAGCCGTTGAAATTTCAGGTAGGATATAAGGTCTTATTAAAAGTTTCTCCTTGGAAAGGATTGGTGAGATTCATCAAGAGAGGAAAGCTAAGCCCCAGGTATGTTGGACCTTTTGAAATTATCAGAAGAATATGACCCATAGCATATCAACTACAACTGCCAGAGGAAATGGCAGGAATACATGATGTATTTCATATATGTAATCTCAAAAAGTGATTAGCCGATGAATCATTAGTAGTACCTCTTAAGGATATAGAGGTAAATGAGAAGCTTAAGTTCGTAGAGAAACCCCTACAGATTGAAGGCAGAAAAGTCAAGAATCTCAAACACAAGAGATTGGTTCTAGTCAAAGTGAAATGGGATTCCAAGAGAGAACCGGAATACACTTGGGAGCTTGAATCAGAGATGCAGAAGAAATATCCACACCTATTCCAGTAGACCTTGTGGACGAGTTCTAAAACAAGGTGGGGGGGATATAACAACCCTCCTAAAATAATTCCGACACTCCTAAAATATTTAGAACATCCTTATACGTCCTAAAATACACCCCGTATACGTAAAATGGCCCTAAATACCTTTATTTTTATAAAAATTAAATAAAAATCAATTTTTATAGTCTCTCGCGGGCCACGAGGCCGCGAGCGAGAGAATAAGCGGCAAGCCCCGGAGCCGCTACGTGTCACACGTGTCGAGGCTATACCAGTGACCGGGCCAAGCTAGGGCCTACCCGACCTACGTCGCGGGGCGCGAAGGCCCCTTCTGTTTCTTTCGCGGGCCGCGAGGAAGTGCGGTATCAACACTATAAATAGGATCGATCGGCATCAGTTGCAACCGTTCAAATTTCAATATTCTCTCTCAATTTCTTTGTAGTATAAGTAATACCCGGGCGTTATACCAACTAAATAACGAAGTTCTGCCTCGATGTAAGTATCATAACCCCCGGTTACGTATTAGATACGCTGCCCAATTGATCTAGTGCTCCGTAACGGTTGTCGTGGCTCTGCCCGATGCCCCGACGTAGTCATTGGAGTTATGTCTCGTGGAGGGTATAACTAGTGTAAAATTGGGTTATTATACTAACGCGTGTGCATTATTTAGCATTTATAGATTATAACCAGGAAGCCACAGGAAATTACCTACGATAGCAATGTGAGTAATCATCCTTTTTGCAAACTATTTTACAAAGCCTCAATGTTTTAAATTATATTTCACAGTGATTGAGTATTTGTAATTTCTACAATTATCGTCGGTATGTTGGGGTTTTGTATACAAAATTTGTTACTACACTGTGAGTAGTAACATGATCACAAGTCGGGTTGACAGTACCGTGGGTGGTAATTAAAGTAGAAAAACAAACAAATGTAATTGCGAGATCGCCCTCAATACTGTAAAATGATAAAACATGTCTTGATTAAATTGGGATTCACTCACCAGTATTTCCCACTGACAAAATGTTTTTTAACGCGTTTCAGGTAACAAAATGTGAAAGCCAAATAGAAGCCAGCTGGACAGTACTGAAGGCTTGGAAAAGTAGCTATAAAAGTTACCTAAATAAAGAAGTTGTTTTATTTCAATAAAATAGGGTCTATCCTTATAAATTTATTTGTAACGAAAACTTGAGTTTTATCCCAATATATTTATTATTATGAAATGTGGTGTTTTAATCTGATAAAATATTTCCTAACTACGGTCCTGATGAAATTTCCGCTGCCAGATAATGATAAACACCGATACCACCAGCTCTGAGTAGGCCGCCCGCCTCCCGAGACAGGGATCGGGGGTTGCGACACCCAAAACCCTTACCTCCATTATTCCTCCAAGACTCAAGGTCATGGCTCCATCATCACCAACCTTTCCACCATCATCTAATCTTCAATCCACCATCACCATCACCATCACCATCCAAACCCATAACCGACCAAGTTGACCTTTATTTGGTCAACATCACTTTTGGTCATAATTGTCCATTTTTAAACGTTTTCTCGTTAGCAATGTCATTTTCAAATAACAAATCATTTTTAAAACATTACTTGTGGTGTTTACAGACACTTGCAATCACTAATGTTATGTCTTACGCAAACGAGTCAATACGCTTTCTATTCTCTTTCGAAAGTGATATCTATAGGCTTGTTTTGAAACTTCATATTGAGTTGTTCTTGTCCACCTTTTCAAATTCATGTTAATATGATATCATAAGAAAGTTATAAATATCATAAATAGTATACCTATAGTGTTTGGAAAACCATACCAAATATAAACCAACTATTTCGTTGGTTTTACAAGTTTCTCTTAAGTTTATTATACGTGGGTTGTTTACTTGTTTATTGTTATTATGTTTTATTAACATGATTACATATGCTTCTCTTTTTCATTTTAATATACAACACATGTTATATTATTGGTACATGAACCTAAATACCACACATATATTTGGGTGTTGTTTTATACAAGCATCTATAATTGTATATTTAATAAATAATAAACGTATCGAACCAAAACTTTAAATAATCTTCAACTTGAAATGAGTCGAGCTTTAGCTCATGCGAGCTCAAGTTCTACCCTTTTACAACACTGCAAATGACCTGAATATCCCCTCGTATTTATTATGATACACACATCTATACTATATTATAATGCATGAGGGAGGGGCATGCTAAGATACCCAAAAAATAAGAACTTTTTTCTTCTTAATTTATAACGGGTATTGTTATTCCAGATGTTAAAACACCACGACTTGAATCACAATACAATGTTTCTAGATTTCATATGTTAAAACACCCTAACTTGAATCACAATACAATGCTTTCAAATGTTTAAAACATCACACCTTGAATCACAATACAACTAAAACACCATTGTATGAACATATACAAAACACTATTGACTAAGACATCTTATTGAAACGTAATTTTATTTTCCTATATAAGTATAGCAATATGGTACTCATATTAAAGATTAAAAAAACGCACGTTATTATGGTGTATTTTTGTTAAAAAGTTACGTATAAAAAGTTATTGACGTTTATAAAAGATGGGGGAACTTGCATGTGCATGGTGGTTGATGACAATTTCTTTATTTAAACAAAAAGACATTATTACCCCAATCTAGCCAAAATTATTTTAAAAAATAAAACATAATTTACATTTTAAGCCCGGGTAGGGTTCGGTTACAAAGTCCATTTTTCCTAAAAGGTGTACAAAGTCATAAAACACCACAATTTCAGCCATAAAACACACCCAAAACCCACAAATAACAGAGTGAAAATTACTAAAACACCATATTCAAACCCTACAGTCCATACAAACTTCAAACAGACCATCGTAGAACTATGAATATAAAACACAATATGATAATCAACATAAAACACACTAATGTTAGTAATTCGATTATCAAAGCCTTATTGTTGGTGCATTGAATGTCTGTTAACTACGTCTTAATCGAGTCTTAGGTCAAGATAGGATAGATTAGGATTGGAAAACAAGAAAGTGGTTTTATTCATGTAATTCCGCTTGAAATGACAACATGTCATTTCAAGCGAAATCATATATATTGATATTCCGCTCGAACCAACACATAGGTGATTTCGCTTGGAACCGGTTGAAGCGGAATCAGGTTCCGCTTGGGTGTTTCAAGCGGAATCAGGTCAAGTATAAATAGGTGTAGGTTGAGTTCATTTGTACCAGTTGGAGCGGAATCAGGTCTTGTGTATTAAGTTGAGGTGCTGCCGGATTTTCATCAGAAATCATTGTAAAGACTCAGAAATCAGTAATAGAAAAGAAATTGAAAGGAAACGAGCTGTTTGACATTGTTTGCTTTGATTCCGCCTTAGTAAATGATGATGAACTGCTCAACTTTATTGTTTAGGGTCACCGGAAACATCCAACACTTATCATACAAAACACAACCCACAAATATGGTGTCTTAGTAATCTTCACTCTGATATTTGTGGATTTTGAGTATGTTTTATGGTTGACATTATGGTGTTTTATGACTTTTTACACTTTGTAGAAAAAATAAACTTTGTAGCCAACTCCCACCCTATATATATAAATTACACCATATAAACGACTATTTATTCTCTTTAATTTGAGTATAATATTACTATAGTTTTTTTTAATTAAAAAAATTGTTATGTTACGTGATTAACAGTGTCTAAGGGTGAGTAATAACTAAATCGTTAATCGAAACCGAACCGAAATCAACAAAAACTAAGTTAACTGAAACTGATTAACCGAAACCTGAATTAACCAAAAACGGTTAATGATTTTTTTGTACTCTCATTTAACCAAAACTAACTGAACCGAACCATTCATATTTTCATATATTTCTAACTTTTATACCTTAGTTCATGTATTTCATATTTATACCCCCATTTTATGTATTTATACATCCATTTCATGTACCTATACATCCATTTCATGTACCTATACATCCATTTCATGTATTTATAGCTAAATTTCATGTATTTCTAATCAAATATTTTAGTCCAAGTTTGGTTTTGGCTATTAACCGAAACTAAATGAATCAAACCAAAAATCGTCAATCTATCTAAATAAACCAAACTTATTAACTAAAAACAGATTGATTAATAAAAGAGATTAATCGATGACCTTGATTTTAGTTGAGGATAATAACCTAACAAACCGAATAATGCACACCGTGGCAATGTCTGTGTTTCCCGTCGCATCGTGCACGCACCTATTGGTTATTAACCAAAACCGATTATCGGTGAGCAATAACTAAATCATTAACCCAAACCAAACCTAAAATAGGTGAAACCGAACCAAAATCAACCAAAAACTGAACTAATTGAAAACTAAATTAGCCAAAAACTTGTTATCAATTTTTTTGTACTCTCTAGCTAAACCGAATCGAATCATTTATATTTTCATATATTTATAGCTTTTATACCTCCAGTTCATATATTTCATATGTTATATCTCCATTTCATATATTTATACTTTTATTTCATGTATTTATATCTCAATTTCATGTATTTATAAACAAAAGTTTTAGCCTAAGTTGGTTTTTCTATTAACTAAAACTAATTGGACCAAACCGAAAACCGTCAATCTAATCGAATAAACCAAATTGATTAACGAAAAAACGATTGGTTAATAAAATAGACTAACCAATGACTTTGGTTTTGGCTTCGGTTGACGATAATAATCGAACCGACTGAACAATGCACAACGCAATGAAACGGATTACCCGATTACTTCACTTTTGATTTATATCTATCACAATAATGCTACAATAATTATTATATAAATAAGAAAACTACCAGAAACGAGTATCGAAATGCAATGCGATGTGTCGATTTCGCTGCATCGCGCGGGCATCCTGTTAGTACATACTTGGTACATAGGTGTTGAGGGAGGAGACCAAATGTGACAACTCGAACTTTAGACATGCTTTGATGTAACGTTACGTGCTCATGAGAACTGAATTTGGTAATTTTAAATGAATAATTGTCTACGTGTGTTGTGTATGTATGAATGTTATGTGTTGCACGAGCCCAAACTACACAAACCGGCCACACAAAGCCCTTTGGGCCACTCCTTGTGCACGCGGACCATTAGACAACCAAGTGGGCTCGGCCCACTCCCCACTCGCAACACACAAAACCAAGTTAGGGGTTTTGTTTTACCACTTTTGCAAATCACAAACACACACAAACCCTAGAAGCTTTGCTCTCTCTCTCTCGGCTTGTTGAGGAACCGACGGCACAAGACCATCCGACCACCCTCTTGTTCGGATCACATCTCGTTACTTGTAATCGGTTAGTATATTATCTATGATTATGTGTTTTATGCTTAGGTGATGCCATGATAAATCGGATTGTATGATTTAGTATTCGGTTGGTATGAGTTATTTGATTGTGCTCTTGTTAATCGGTTTCTGTGAATGATGATCATGTTTTCATACGAAATAGGTTGCATGAGTGATTTGTTAATTGGTCCGGATTGATGTTTGTAATCGGCTGAGATGATTCTGCTTGTACATGCGAATTAGGGTGCATGCTAGGATGGTGTTATGATTAGGATTCGGTTTAGTGTTGGTTGATAATCCGATTATTGATTTGATACGGTTATGAATTTGCTAAATGATGAAGGTTTGAAGACATTATGAATATGATTGAATAATCCTTGTTTGATCTGATTTCCGGAAACTGCCTAAGTGTTTGCTGAAATCACGGAGTTTAATTGACTAGAATTATGGAAACCAGTTACACAGCCAGTTGCGACTCAGATTGCGGGTCGAAACCTCCCCGTCTCGACTCGAAACCACAAACAGCACCAGCCGAAACCACGGTTGCGAGTCCCGTTGCGACTCGTAACCAGACCATGATGAACCGAGATCTCCATTGCGACTCGCAACCAGCTGTTGCGACTCGTAATCTCCGGTTGCGACTCGAGATCTCCGTTGCGACTCGAGACCACCCTTTACACGCACACTGTTGGGCCTTCACTGTCACGGGCCCAATCTATTGAGCCCAACGATTTGAATTGTGGACTGTTTATTAATGGACTTGTATGTGATTGCTATTTGGGCCGATTGAGAATCTGGACTGTTTTGTTATTGGGCTGCTTATGTCATTGGGCCGGGTATGAATGGACTTAGAACAATTGGATCCTCACATGCTATGTCTTATCTGTTTACGTGCGTACATGTTTGCCATGACTATACGTGATTACTATATACGTGCTATATACGAACCTGACTCGTATAATAACCATGATAGGACGTGAGTGATCATTTACTTGCTACTTGTACTTTCTGTGTATCTGCCGAGCAAACCAAGGTGAGTTCACACAGCCAAGGCATGGGATTCCCGGGTTGGGAATTGGGTTGGATATGTTGGATATGGAATGATTACTCGTACTTACGCATATACCAGACTATAGACCATCGTCCTCAGGTTAGTCAGGACACGTTACGTAAAGCCTACGTAACCCAGTATATTTGCCATATGTCTCCCGGGTCGGGAGGACACGTTACGTAAAGCCTACGTAACCCAATACCATTCACTGGCTTCCAGGTCGGAAGGCCACGCTGCGTAAAGCCTACGTAGCCCCCACACGTACCACTGTCCTCGGGGAAGGGCACGTCACGTAAAGCCTACGTGACCCTGTACGTTTTCCTGTTCTCGGTAAAGAAGAACACATGGTCGGAAGTTAGTCTAGTAAGTACCGTTAATGAGAAGCCCTCATTAACCAGGATGAACATGGGAAGCCCCCACCTTTATTACACACTAGTATGGGAAGCCCCCACTAGCTATACTTATGCATTACTTTATGAACTTACTTTCTGTGAACTCGCTCAACTAGTTTGTTGATTATTTGCTGCATGCCTTGCAGGACCTTAGGTATACTTGGGAGCTTGCACAGGGAAGGAGCAGGTCGTTGTGGGCAGATGGATCGTTAATGATGTCGAACTCATAACTCGTTTTGAATTTACTTTACTATGCTTCCGCTACTTAAAACAGTATTTGGTTTTGAAACATCAATCATGTCATGGAGACTTACGTTAATTACTTTTATATTAAATGCTATGTTTGATATGATTGATGGCTTGATCCTGGTCACCCCAGGAAAACCAGTGAACAGTACAGTTTACCTAGCTTCCTCAGTGAGTGCATACCAAATTTCGGGACGAAATTTCCAATTAGTTGGGGATAATGTGACAACTCGAACTTTAGACATGCTTTGATGTAACGTTACGTGCTCATGAGAACTGAATTTGGTAATTTTAAATGAATAATTGTCTACGTGTGTTGTGTATGTATGAATGTTATGTGTTGCACGAGCCCAAACTACACAAACCGGCCACACAAAGCCCTTTGGGCCACTCCTTGTGCACGCGGACCATTAGACAACCAAGTGGGCTCGGCCCACTCCCCACTCGCAACACACAAAACCAAGTTAGGGGTTTTGTTTTACCACTTTTGCAAATCACAAACACACACAAACCCTAGAAGCTTTGCTCTCTCTCTCTCGGCTTGTTGAGGAACCGACGGCACAAGACCATCCGACCACCCTCTTGTTCGGATCACATCTCGTTACTTGTAATCGGTTAGTATATTATCTATGATTATGTGTTTTATGCTTAGGTGATGCCATGATAAATCGGATTGTATGATTTAGTATTCGGTTGGTATGAGTTATTTGATTGTGCTCTTGTTAATCGGTTTCTGTGAATGATGATCATGTTTTCATACGAAATAGGTTGCATGAGTGATTTGTTAATTGGTCCGGATTGATGTTTGTAATCGGCTGAGATGATTCTGCTTGTACATGCGAATTAGGGTGCATGCTAGGATGGTGTTATGATTAGGATTCGGTTTAGTGTTGGTTGATAATCCGATTATTGATTTGATACGGTTATGAATTTGCTAAATGATGAAGGTTTGAAGACATTATGAATATGATTGAATAATCCTTGTTTGATCTGATTTCCGGAAACTGCCTAAGTGTTTGCTGAAATCACGGAGTTTAATTGACTAGAATTATGGAAACCAGTTACACAGCCAGTTGCGACTCAGATTGCGGGTCGAAACCTCCCCGTCTCGACTCGAAACCACAAACAGCACCAGCCGAAACCACGGTTGCGAGTCCCGTTGCGACTCGTAACCAGACCATGATGAACCGAGATCTCCATTGCGACTCGCAACCAGCTGTTGCGACTCGTAATCTCCGGTTGCGACTCGAGATCTCCGTTGCGACTCGAGACCACCCTTTACACGCACACTGTTGGGCCTTCACTGTCACGGGCCCAATCTATTGAGCCCAACGATTTGAATTGTGGACTGTTTATTAATGGACTTGTATGTGATTGCTATTTGGGCCGATTGAGAATCTGGACTGTTTTGTTATTGGGCTGCTTATGTCATTGGGCCGGGTATGAATGGACTTAGAACAATTGGATCCTCACATGCTATGTCTTATCTGTTTACGTGCGTACATGTTTGCCATGACTATACGTGATTACTATATACGTGCTATATACGAACCTGACTCGTATAATAACCATGATAGGACGTGAGTGATCATTTACTTGCTACTTGTACTTTCTGTGTATCTGCCGAGCAAACCAAGGTGAGTTCACACAGCCAAGGCATGGGATTCCCGGGTTGGGAATTGGGTTGGATATGTTGGATATGGAATGATTACTCGTACTTACGCATATACCAGACTATAGACCATCGTCCTCAGGTTAGTCAGGACACGTTACGTAAAGCCTACGTAACCCAGTATATTTGCCATATGTCTCCCGGGTCGGGAGGACACGTTACGTAAAGCCTACGTAACCCAATACCATTCACTGGCTTCCAGGTCGGAAGGCCACGCTGCGTAAAGCCTACGTAGCCCCCACACGTACCACTGTCCTCGGGGAAGGGCACGTCACGTAAAGCCTACGTGACCCTGTACGTTTTCCTGTTCTCGGTAAAGAAGAACACATGGTCGGAAGTTAGTCTAGTAAGTACCGTTAATGAGAAGCCCTCATTAACCAGGATGAACATGGGAAGCCCCCACCTTTATTACACACTAGTATGGGAAGCCCCCACTAGCTATACTTATGCATTACTTTATGAACTTACTTTCTGTGAACTCGCTCAACTAGTTTGTTGATTATTTGCTGCATGCCTTGCAGGACCTTAGGTATACTTGGGAGCTTGCACAGGGAAGGAGCAGGTCGTTGTGGGCAGATGGATCGTTAATGATGTCGAACTCATAACTCGTTTTGAATTTACTTTACTATGCTTCCGCTACTTAAAACAGTATTTGGTTTTGAAACATCAATCATGTCATGGAGACTTACGTTAATTACTTTTATATTAAATGCTATGTTTGATATGATTGATGGCTTGATCCTGGTCAGTCACGCTCCCAAGCGGTGGTATTCCGCGGGTGGATTTTGGGGGTGTGACAGATTGGTATCAGAGCCATTGGTTATAGAGAACTTGGTTTTAATATGGGAAAACGTTTTTATTAAAACCAGACTATAACCAGTATAGTGCTCTCAACGATCCACAACGACGCTTCGCTCCACGTGCAAGACTCGACATCCTAGGTAATAAGGTTTATGTTTATTGCCTGTTTGCTAGAACTGTTTAGAACTTTGCTCGCATTACGCTTAGATACACATGCTTGATTACATGAGAACACCTATATGCCTACACTTTTCTGTCATCGCCCTACTCGCGAACCATTCTTACGTATGCTACTTGTTACTATGAAGATCATGTCTGGACGAATCAACATGACACAAGCCCAGCTAGAGGCTCTCGTTCAAGCTCAAGTTGCTGCGGCAGTTGCAGCAGCTCAAGCAGGTAGTATATCCTGCAGTATAGGCACACACTAGGATCTTTAGATCCTACATTAACTCCCGTATTTAACTTCGTCCTATTCGTACACAATAGGTCAACACGCGCAGCAGCCAGTCTGCACTTTCAAGAACTTCATGGACTGTCGTCCAAACTCTTTCAGCGGCACAGAAGGAGCGGTTGGACTCCTCCACTGGTTCGAGAAGCTAGAATCAGTATTCGAAATGTGCGAGTGCCCTGAGGCTCGCAAGGTCAAGTTTGCTACCGGTACTTTGGAAGGGATAGCATTGACTTGGTGGAACGCCCAAGTCCAGATCTTAGGGTTGGCAGCTGCTAACGCCACCCCATGGAACGATTTCAAGGAACTCATCAAGCGTGAGTATTGCACGCGGGAAGATATTCACAAGCTAGAAGACGAGCTGTATAACTTGAAAATGGTTGGATCGGAAATCGAGGCATATACTAAACGGTCCAATGAGCTGGCCGTTCTGTGTCCTACTATGGTGGACCCTCCCTACAAGCGCATTGAGTTGTATCTCAAGGGATTGGCGCCAGAAATTCAGAGCCACGTGACGTCGGCTAACCTCGAAAACATCCAAGAAATCCAGCGTCTTGCTCACCGTATCACTGATCAGGCAGTGGATCAGAATAGACTGCCAAAGCGTGTTAATGCTACTGCTAACGTCACCACCTCAGTTACTCCTGCTACATCTGGTGACAGTAAAAGAAAATGGGATGGGGATTTCAGCAAAGGCTCAGCATCTGTTCAGCCACAAGCTCAGCAGCAGAAGATCGATCACTATCAGAGTCCCAGTCAGCAATCCTCTAGTGGTCACAGACAGAGGAGATATCAGGGTAGTCAACCCAGGTGCCACAACTGCAACAGGCATCACCACGGCCCATGTAACAAGGGTCGCTGTCAAAGGTGTCTTAAGATGGGGCACGAGGCCAAAGACTGCAGGAGCCCTCGTCCTGCGAATCAGAATCAGCAGCCTCAGCAACCAGCTCCACAAAACCAGCAGCAGCAGCAGCAGCCACAGCGTGGGAACCGAGGATGTTTCCAGTGTGGGGCTGAAGGTCACTTCAAACGCGATTGCCCTCAGTTGAACCAGAACCGCAACAACAATAACAACCAGGGCAACGGCAACAATAACGGCGGCAACAACAACAACGGCAATGAAGCTCGTGGTCGTGCTTTTGTACTAGGTCGAGGCGACGCAGTGAACGATCCCAACGTTGTTATGGGTAAGTTTCTCCTCGACGATATTTACGTTACTGTTTTATTTGATTCGGGTGCGGATACAAGCTATATGTCTGTGAAAATGTGTCAACTGCTAAAACGTGCACCAACACTTTTACCCACCAAACATGTAGTAGAGTTAGCTAACGGTAAAAGTCTAGAAGCCACGCACGTAGTTCAGGGTTGTAATCTTATCCTAGCTGGTCAAGCCTTCTCTATCGATCTCATTCCCATAGTTTTGGGTAGCTTCGACGTCGTGACTGGGATGGATTGGCTTTCCCAACACCAGGCAGAAATCTTATGCAGCGAAAAGGTTATTCGCATTCCTCGTTCTGGTCAGGAACCTCTAGAAGTTCAAGGCGACAAGAGTGGTGCAGTGGTTGACATCATCTCTTTCTTGAAGGCTCAAAAATGCTTACGTAAGGGGCACACTGCCATTCTGGCACTCGTTACAGACGCATCAGCAAAGGAAAAGAAATTGGAGGATATTCCAATTGTACGCGATTACCCTCAGGTGTTTCCTGAAGACTTACCTGGCTTACCGCCTCATCGTCAGGTCGAATTTCAGATCGAGCTCGCTCCGGGAGCAGCACCCATAGCTCGCGCACCATATCGTCTAGCTCCATCAGAATTGGAGGAACTGTCAAAGCAGCTACAAGAGCTCTTGGAAAAGGGCTTTATTCGTCCAAGCTCTTCGCCTTGGGGAGCTCCAGTGCTTTTCGTGAAGAAGAAAGACGGTACGTTCAGGATGTGCATCGACTACCGTGAACTCAACAAGGTGACGGTGAAGAACCGTTATCCTCTTCCACGCATAGACGACTTATTCGACCAATTGCAAGGGTCGTGTTACTACTCGAAGATAGACTTGAGGTCTGGGTACCATCAGTTGAGAGTCCGGGATGAGGACGTCTCCAAGACAGCCTTCAGAACTCGTTACGGTCACTACGAGTATCTCGTCATGCCATTCGGGTTAACGAACGCGCCTGCGGTATTTATGGATCTTATGAACAGGGTGTGCAAACCCTATCTCGACAAGTTCGTCATTGTGTTCATCGACGACATCCTGATTTACTCCAAGAGTCAGGAGGAGCACGAGCAGCATCTTCGCCTTATTTTGGAACTCCTTCGGAAGGAACAGTTGTACGCCAAGCTTTCTAAATGCGACTTCTGGCTTCGTGAAGTCCACTTCTTAGGCCACGTGGTAAACAAGGATGGGATCCATGTCGATCCATCCAAGGTAGATTCGATCAGGAACTGGCCTGCACCGCGTACGCCAACGGAAATACGCCAATTCTTGGGTCTGGCAGGTTACTACAGACGGTTTATTAGAGACTTCTCGAAGATTGCTCAGCCGCTTACGCTACTGACACAGAAGGGTGTTACCTATCGCTGGGGAGAGCCCCAGGAGACTGCTTTTCAGCACCTAAAGGATAGACTTTGCAGTGCACCTATCCTCTCATTGCCAGAGGGCACAGATGACTTCGTGGTTTATTGTGATGCATCCATTCGGGGACTTGGATGTGTGTTAATGCAGCGCGACAAGGTTATCGCTTACGCCTCTCGTCAACTCAAGATTCATGAACGCAACTACACGACGCACGATTTAGAGCTGGGAGCTGTTGTTTTCGCGCTTAAGATATGGCGACACTACCTGTACGGTACCAGGTGCACGATTTACACCGATCACAGGAGTCTCGAGCATATCCTTAAGCAGAAGGATTTGAACATGCGTCAACGGCGATGGGTTGAATTACTGAACGATTACGAATGCGCTATCAAGTACCATCCAGGCAAAGCCAATGTTGTGGCTGACGCCCTTAGTCGAAAGGACACCTTACCGAAGCGCGTGCGAGCGCTACAGCTTACGATCCAGTCTAGCCTTCCTGCACAGATACGAAATGCTCAGACAGAAGCACTGAAGCCCGAAAACGTCAAGGCTGAAGCCTTACGCGGCTCACGACAGCAAATGGAACAGAAGGCAGACGGTGCCTACTATGTAACGGGCCGTATTTGGGTCCCTCTTTATGGCGGTCTACGCGAACTTGTAATGGACGAAGCACACAAGTCTCGCTATTCGGTACATCCAGGGTCGGATAAAATGTACCACGATATCAGCACTACTTATTGGTGGCCTAGTATGAAGGCCCACATCACTACGTACGTTGGAAAGTGCTTGACCTGTGCAAGAGTCAAGGTCGAATATCAGAAACCAGCTGGCCTACTGCAGCAGCCTAAGATACCTCAGTGGAAATGGGAAGAAATTTCCATGGATTTTGTTACGGGTTTACCTAGATCCCAGCGTGGGAACGATACAATATGGGTCATAGTTGATCGACTCACCAAGTCTGCACACTTCCTGCCGATTAAGGAAACGGATAAGTTCTCCACTCTCGCAGACGTATATCTTAAAGAAGTTGTCTCGAGGCACGGGGTGCCCACATCTATCATTTCGGATCGCGATGCACGATTCACGTCAGAACTTTGGCAAGCAATGCATAAATCCTTTGGCTCACGACTAGACATGAGCACAGCATACCACCCTCAGACGGATGGACAGTCTGAGCGTACGATTCAAACTCTTGAAGACATGCTTCGGGCATGCGTCATCGATTTCGGCAACGGCTGGGAAAAGCACCTCCCTTTGGTGGAGTTTTCTTACAATAACAGTTATCACACCAGCATTCAAGCCGCTCCATTCGAGGCATTGTACGGGCGTAAATGCCGGTCACCTCTCTGTTGGGCAGAGGTGGGGGATAGTCAGATCACGGGTCCAGAGATTGTAGTGGACGCCACAGAAAAGATTGCACAGATACGACAACGCATGGCGGCAGCACGCGACCGTCAGAAAGCCTACGCGGACAAGCGTAGAAAGCCATTGGAATTTGAGGTCGGGGACCGGGTTTTATTGAAAGTTTCACCCTGGAAGGGTGTGGTTCGTTTTGGCAAACGGGGTAAATTGAATCCGCGGTACGTCGGACCATTTGAAATCATAGAAAAGATTGGCAAGGTAGCCTACAAGTTGAACCTACCAGCTGAACTCGGGGCAGTTCACAATGTCTTTCATGTATCGAACTTAAAGAAGTGCCTATCAGATGAAAATCTTATCATTCCTTTCAAGGAACTCACTATCGACGAGCGGTTGCAGTTCGTTGAGGAACCAGTAGAAATCACGGACCGGGATGTGAAGGTCCTCAAACACAAGAGAATCCCTCTTGTCCGAGTTCGTTGGAACTCCAAACGTGGCCCAGAGTACACCTGGGAACGCGAAGACAGGATGACAGAAAAGTACCCCCATTTATTCGGGAACCAGGCAACCACTACTGAGGCTGAAGCTACTACTTCGGAATTTCGGGACGAAATTCCAGATCAACGGGGGGAGGATGTGACACCCCAGGAAAACCAGTGAACAGTACAGTTTACCTAGCTTCCTCAGTGAGTGCATACCAAATTTCGGGACGAAATTTCCAATTAGTTGGGGATAATGTGACAACTCGAACTTTAGACATGCTTTGATGTAACGTTACGTGCTCATGAGAACTGAATTTGGTAATTTTAAATGAATAATTGTCTACGTGTGTTGTGTATGTATGAATGTTATGTGTTGCACGAGCCCAAACTACACAAACCGGCCACACAAAGCCCTTTGGGCCACTCCTTGTGCACGCGGACCATTAGACAACCAAGTGGGCTCGGCCCACTCCCCACTCGCAACACACAAAACCAAGTTAGGGGTTTTGTTTTACCACTTTTGCAAATCACAAACACACACAAACCCTAGAAGCTTTGCTCTCTCTCTCTCGGCTTGTTGAGGAACCGACGGCACAAGACCATCCGACCACCCTCTTGTTCGGATCACATCTCGTTACTTGTAATCGGTTAGTATATTATCTATGATTATGTGTTTTATGCTTAGGTGATGCCATGATAAATCGGATTGTATGATTTAGTATTCGGTTGGTATGAGTTATTTGATTGTGCTCTTGTTAATCGGTTTCTGTGAATGATGATCATGTTTTCATACGAAATAGGTTGCATGAGTGATTTGTTAATTGGTCCGGATTGATGTTTGTAATCGGCTGAGATGATTCTGCTTGTACATGCGAATTAGGGTGCATGCTAGGATGGTGTTATGATTAGGATTCGGTTTAGTGTTGGTTGATAATCCGATTATTGATTTGATACGGTTATGAATTTGCTAAATGATGAAGGTTTGAAGACATTATGAATATGATTGAATAATCCTTGTTTGATCTGATTTCCGGAAACTGCCTAAGTGTTTGCTGAAATCACGGAGTTTAATTGACTAGAATTATGGAAACCAGTTACACAGCCAGTTGCGACTCAGATTGCGGGTCGAAACCTCCCCGTCTCGACTCGAAACCACAAACAGCACCAGCCGAAACCACGGTTGCGAGTCCCGTTGCGACTCGTAACCAGACCATGATGAACCGAGATCTCCATTGCGACTCGCAACCAGCTGTTGCGACTCGTAATCTCCGGTTGCGACTCGAGATCTCCGTTGCGACTCGAGACCACCCTTTACACGCACACTGTTGGGCCTTCACTGTCACGGGCCCAATCTATTGAGCCCAACGATTTGAATTGTGGACTGTTTATTAATGGACTTGTATGTGATTGCTATTTGGGCCGATTGAGAATCTGGACTGTTTTGTTATTGGGCTGCTTATGTCATTGGGCCGGGTATGAATGGACTTAGAACAATTGGATCCTCACATGCTATGTCTTATCTGTTTACGTGCGTACATGTTTGCCATGACTATACGTGATTACTATATACGTGCTATATACGAACCTGACTCGTATAATAACCATGATAGGACGTGAGTGATCATTTACTTGCTACTTGTACTTTCTGTGTATCTGCCGAGCAAACCAAGGTGAGTTCACACAGCCAAGGCATGGGATTCCCGGGTTGGGAATTGGGTTGGATATGTTGGATATGGAATGATTACTCGTACTTACGCATATACCAGACTATAGACCATCGTCCTCAGGTTAGTCAGGACACGTTACGTAAAGCCTACGTAACCCAGTATATTTGCCATATGTCTCCCGGGTCGGGAGGACACGTTACGTAAAGCCTACGTAACCCAATACCATTCACTGGCTTCCAGGTCGGAAGGCCACGCTGCGTAAAGCCTACGTAGCCCCCACACGTACCACTGTCCTCGGGGAAGGGCACGTCACGTAAAGCCTACGTGACCCTGTACGTTTTCCTGTTCTCGGTAAAGAAGAACACATGGTCGGAAGTTAGTCTAGTAAGTACCGTTAATGAGAAGCCCTCATTAACCAGGATGAACATGGGAAGCCCCCACCTTTATTACACACTAGTATGGGAAGCCCCCACTAGCTATACTTATGCATTACTTTATGAACTTACTTTCTGTGAACTCGCTCAACTAGTTTGTTGATTATTTGCTGCATGCCTTGCAGGACCTTAGGTATACTTGGGAGCTTGCACAGGGAAGGAGCAGGTCGTTGTGGGCAGATGGATCGTTAATGATGTCGAACTCATAACTCGTTTTGAATTTACTTTACTATGCTTCCGCTACTTAAAACAGTATTTGGTTTTGAAACATCAATCATGTCATGGAGACTTACGTTAATTACTTTTATATTAAATGCTATGTTTGATATGATTGATGGCTTGATCCTGGTCAGTCACGCTCCCAAGCGGTGGTATTCCGCGGGTGGATTTTGGGGGTGTGACACCAAACACCTTTTGGTGCATTCGATTTGCATATTTTATTAAGAAGTAGATTTTGTTAAGTGAATTGAAATCTAAAGAAATTAGATTTTGAATTGAAATTTCAAAATGATTCGGAACTAGAATGTATCAAAAGAACCGGGATATATAGTTTGTGATCCATTTGGGTGACAGATTAGTAATAATGAATTTAAAATATCAACGCTAACACTACGTCCTAGTCGCCACCACCACTCTCCATCGTCGTTTTCACCACCATCCAACGTATTATCACCATCCCCCTATTACTTTCCCCACCCTTTTGCATTGCCACCCTTCCCATACTAGTCTCTTTCACCACCACCATTAACCTTGCATCGCCGTCACACCTATCACACCAACACCAACACCATCACCCAGTCTACATTTCTTTATCGTAACCATCATCATCCTCACACAATGGCAACAAAGACGACAAATGAGGTGGTGATGGTTAGGTGTGGCAACTATACGAAGGAAACTGAAAGAATTTATTCCATTTTCATTGATTTCTTAAGCAAACCAAAACATGTAATTGCAGGTTTAACATATTGTACGAAACTAACATTAAATAAAGACTATAACTACCTTAAACTTAATTGAAGTATGAACCTAACTCAATGTTAAGTTAGACAGATATTTTACCGTTTTACAAAATTTTACTCTCACGTAAAAAAGTGAGTGTCGTATCACCGTTACATAGGCATGAGTTCTCACTCATTTTTTTTCAACTTTAGTGCGTAATGGATTCACAAGTTTTCACCATCCACCACCTATTAAAATAATGTTTAAATCTCATAAGTTAAAAAAAGAACGAGGTTTGATTGGTTGGAAAACTTGAGGTCCACAATCCTTCCCCTTCACGAGCGTGGTTTGCACACCCCCTCCAATTGATAACGCCTCAAGGAGCGGTGTGTAACGATGTATCACCTCAACCATGAAACATGCATAATCCGATAACACACGACATTTTTAAAATGAAAAAAAATTAAGAATGCATGTTCTCTCATATTATTTACTAAATGTTCTATTGTATTTTATAATTATAAAACTGTAACAATATCAGTATAATAATACTTATATATACTTAATAATGATTGAGTGAATTACACAGATGGTCCTTGAGGTTTATTGAAAATAACACCTTTGAGTACTAACTTATTTTTTAACGGGTTTAGGTTATATGTTTTCGATTTTGTAACATCTTTGAGTATTAAGCATATATGCCATAAAAAATTATGTTAAATCAGTGTAAAATGACTTAAATGCCAAAGGTGTTACAATCAATAAACCACAAGAACTATTATGTAATTAACGCTAAAAATATAAAAAAATCATTTATTTTTGAAAAAAATAATATTATAAAATACGTTATAAAAATATTTAATAATTATATATCTAAAATTAATATACATACAATTACCAAACGTTAATTACAAAAAAAAAACACTGTAGTAGGGACAATGTTAAGTTTTTTTAATAATGTTTATATAACTATTTTCAAAAGGAAATATGTTAAATCTAAAACTTATGTATATTATCTTAAATATAATACACACGCATTTTTTTCTCTTTTATAATATTCAGATCAACAAATTTCTATTACGATTCCTTATTTTGTTTAGTTAATATTATATTATATTGTATTGTATCATATCATATCATATTTTACTATATATTATATTCTTTGTTTAAGTTAGGTAATATTACATTATATTATGTTATGTTATATCTTGTGATGTCAAGTTACCTAAACTAAACTAAACCAATAATATAACACATAACATAATATTTATATAATATAATATTATCTAAACTAAATTGAACAAAGAATAATATGATATAATATAACATTAACTAAACTGAAAAAGAATCGTAATAAAAATTTGTAGGTCCGAATATAATAAAAGATAAAAAAATGTTTGTGTTATATTATATTAAATATAATATGCATGAGTTCTATATTTATCATAATTCGTTTTTTAATTTAGTTAAATAAAAAAGCTAAATATTGTCCCTACTACAAGTTGTTGTACATATATGTAATCAGTGTTGTACATTTGTGTATTGGACTGTTGTACACAAGTGTACAAGTTGTTGTACGTATATGTAATGACTGTTGTATGCCTGTGTATTGTACTACTGTACGCGAGTGTAGAGGTTGTTGTATGTATATGTAATCACAGTTATACGCCTGTGTATTGCACTATTGTACAAGAGTATGAATAATGAGTTAGAATCTTGTTAAAATTTAAATGATAGTTTGATGAATAATTAGTTACAATCTTGTTAAAATTTAAAAGATATTTTGAATTTTCCAAAATTTAGGATTATGTAATTGATTTGAATAATTACCTAATAAAAAGGAAATTATTATCTATATATTAATAATCCAATTGAATGAACAATATTTTTAAATATATTATAATAATATAATAAAATATTAAATACTCTTTTTTATAGTTTTATTTGTATTTTTTAATATATTATAATAATAGAGTAGGGATCCTGCGGAAAGTGTGTTTTTCCTATAAAGTCTAGGAAGCGATCTGGGCCATCCAATGGGTGTGTTTAATGGTTGAGATGAAGTCAATGGCAATCTTGTAATTTTTCAGTTTATTTAATTCATTGTTTTAAAAGACTAGGGGCAATTTTGTCAATGTACCATGTTTTAAATCAATTAGATAACCGCAATCCCTACTTTCACGGGATTTTCCCCCTCTCTCTCCATTATTGATTTGATTTTCTCTTTCTCTCTCTCCAATCCAACCCTAAACCTAATAAAATCTGTGATCTCTTTCCCCTTACTGCTGGCGACGCAAAACAGGACCCCAAGTGCATTCAGATTTCGGTTCCAAGGCTTGTTCATACCCCTTTTCTTCACTAGGTATTCATATCTTGTGTTGTGATTAAAGTTTTTGAAGTACATATACGTTTTCGGTCGTAATATGCTTGTAACTTGGCTGCGTTTTTGCTGTTTTAATTGATGATTATAGAGAGGCTTGTATCGTGGTTTCTGAGTCGTTCTTGATAAATGGAAGGATTACTAGCATGGATGGTAAAACACAGCGTCAAGAAAATTGATTGTTGTTAAAACACAACGTCAAGAATACTCCAGCAATCTGCTTGCTGTTAACACACAGCGTCAAGAAATCTGCTTGCTGTTAAAACATAGCGTCAAGAAATCTGCTTGCTGTTAAAACACAGCGTCAAGAAATATGCTTGCTGTTAAAACACAATGGCCAGCAATCTGCTTGCTGTTAAAACACAACGTCAAGAAATCTGCTTGCTGTTAAAACACAATGTCAAGAAATCTGCTTGCTATTAAAACACAATATCAAGAATCCTCATGTGAAATCTGCTGACTTAAAACACAATCAGATTTGTTAAACTCCGGTATAAAAACAACCTGTTGTAAAACACATTATGATGTAATGTAATCATCAAAAAACACAATGTGATGTAATGTGACATAGACAACAACATAAAACACATTCAGAGTGTTAAAATGCAAAAAGAACTGTTAAAACACAACCTGATTATATATTGACTTCAGAGTGTTAAAACACACTGACTTCAACCTCTCTGACTGGTAAAACACATCACCAAGACCTGCTGATAGTTTTCCAGATAAACACATTGACCTACAGATTTGAATTCGAAAAAAACAAAAATTCCGAAAATCATGGAATGTTAGTTAATGAAAAATAAATTCCAAAAATAAAATTAAAATGTGAAATTACATAGTTGCCCTTTTAGTTAAAACAACTCAATGTCACATGTCCAATTCTCATTGCTTCCTAGACTTTTTAGGAAAAATAGACTTTCCACCAAACTCCTACTCTATAATAATATAATAAAATATTAGATACACTTTTTTATAGTTTTATTATTTTAATATTATAATAATTGTTATTTTCTTTACTTTTAAAGTTTGATAAGGTTTGTGTCAACCGGTACTTGTATCGAAAACATCAGTTCGTTACTTTTTAAGTTTGATAAGGTTGGTGTCAACCGGTACTTGTATCGAAAACATCGGTTCGTTATCGGTACATAAAGGTACAAACTAGCACCAGCCTGATACATAAAACGCTAAAAGTCGGTTCCGGATTGAATTTCATAGTCTTTTAGTTCGAGAACTTTGGTACTGCTACCAAGTACCATTTGCTCATCCCTGATCACAGGTACCGTACGAACAACAACGATATCATACGACTTTTTTAATATTAAGTTTTACAATCCTACAAGGCTATAATAAATTCAACAAATTCACAAACAAAGGGTATGTTCACAAATAAACTAACCCTACAAATATATATATATTTAAACAATAAACTTTTACACCTAAATCATCTAACAACTTACAAACACAAAAATTTAAACACACCCCATTCTTGTAAGGACAAATTGGACCACTATGTCATTTGTGTGTTTTACATAAATTAAAAAATAAATAAAAATAAAACGAAAGCTATGTGAAATAAAATAAAAATCAAGTTGCATATTAAACAATAACCAAAGGACCAAAAATGCACTTGTACAAAAAGTAAACAAGAAAAACATTTGTTTCCCCTCCGTTTCTCTCTCTAAATTCGATCAAAATCCAAAACCCTTCACCAAAGTCTTTCCCCATTTATTCATCCACAACAATACATATACATATATATATATATTCACAATCTATATCTATTTCAGATCACACCATTATTCACCCCTTTTCATGTCTTCTCTCTGAATCTACACAAATCATGTGTTGTATACAATCATTTCTGCACATCTGTTTGTAAAGATTATTAGAGAGTGATTGTTTGTTTGTTTGTTTGTTTGTGTGATTAAGATGAGTGGGTCTAGGGTTTCCATTCCGAACAATGTACGGAAGATGATCCAGAACATTAAGGAGATCACGGGTAATCATAGTGAAGATGAGATTTATGCAATGCTTAAA
Source organism: Helianthus annuus (assembly GCF_002127325.2). Lineage (NCBI taxonomy): Eukaryota > Viridiplantae > Streptophyta > Magnoliopsida > Asterales > Asteraceae > Helianthus > Helianthus annuus. The sequence goes on from NC_035443.2 coordinate 14,030,739, forward strand.
GATTGTTCTATGGATCCGAATGAGACCACCCAGAAGCTCCTTTTGCAGGGTACTCTTTTTTTCTTTTATAAAGTTTGTTTCTTGATCTGTTTCGGTTGGTTGATTTGTCTGTTTTTGTTCATTTTAGGGATTTCTTTTCAAATTGGGGATTTTTTTTTTATTTTTTGTTTTACTTGTACTGTGCTAGTTAGATTGATTAGGGTTGCTCTTGAAGTTTTTTTTGTTTCTTTTTATTTTTTTTCTTTTAAATGGTTATCTATGAATGCTCATTGTATATTGATTAGGATTTAGGGTTGCTCTTGAAGAGTTTTTTTTTTTTTTTTTTTTTTTTTTTTTTTTTTTTTTAATTTTTTTATGTGTTTGGGGCTGTTTGTTTACCTCTTAATGGTTTAGACCTCTTACTAACGGTTCAGACTGTTTGTTTTGCGAGCAAATATCCGAATGGTTAAGACATTTGCCTCTGAATGGTTAAGAATTATAAAGAGTCTGAATGGTTAAGACCTCTAATCTGAATTGGTCAGACTTTTGCCTCTGAACGGTTAAACATTATACTGGCTCTTAATGGTTCAGACCTTTTATTGGTTCAGCACTTAATGATTCAGACCTCTTACTGGTTCAACACTTAACCATTCAGAAGTTGCCAAACAGCCCCTTATTTTAAATGGTTATCTATGAATGCTCATTGTATATTGATTAGGATTTAGGGTTGCTCTTGAAGAGGGTGTTTTTAAATTTTTTTTTAATGTGTTATTTTAAATGGTTATATGTGAATGCTCATTGTATATTGTGTACTCAAATGATGTAGATCCATTTCATGAAGTTAAGAGGAAGGGGCACCGAAAAAAGGAGGTAAAGTTTTTATCTTTTGTGTAATTTTGGAAAATTTTGTGTTTATTTTGATCATAGTTGTCGAAGGCGTAAGGCGCAAAGGATAAACGAGGGCTTTCTTAGGCGAGGTGTATAGTTTAAAATACAATATTTAGACATGTTTTAAGGGTTGTTTGTTTACCTCTTAATGGGGCTCTTAATGGTTCAGACCTCTTACTGGTTCAGCACTTAATGGTTCAGACTGTTTGTTTCGCGAGCACATGTCTGAATGGTTCAGACATTTGTCTTTGAATGGTTAAGGATTATACTAAGCCTGAATGGTTAAGACCTCTAATCTGAATTGATCAGACATTTGCCTCTAAACGGTTAAGCATTATACTGCCTCTTAATGGTTCAACACTTAATGGTTCAGACCTCTTACTGGTTCAGCACTTAACCATTCAGAAGTTGCCAAACAGACCCTTAGGCTTTTTTGGGGCTAGTTTAGGTTGTCTAGGTTGATTCCAAGCTTGTTTAGGGTTGGTATAATTGTTTCAGACATGTTCAGATGATTTTTGGCCGAAATTTTGACGGAACTTGGCCTTCAAAATGCGCCCGATGGCCTGAAAGCTGGGCTTTTGAAGCGAAGTGAGAAGGCTGCGTTGGGCCTAGGCGCGCGCCTGCGTGAGCCTTGACAACAGAGATTTTGATATGATAACATAGCACCATGGCACTGCTAATTTATACCAACATTCGGTTAGACGTAGACATACTTCTATGGTGATATGTAATTGGCTTTGGTATATTTTGCAAGTGATATTGTATAACTAATATGTGATTAATTTTGCAAGTAAATGATACATGACTAATGTAGGTAATTTGTTGTAAAAAGGAGAATTTTGGAGATAGTGAATGATGATACATGAGGGCCGTAGATACTAGATAGAGGGACGTTTATTACAAAACCAATTTTAAGTAGAGAACTGCTTTAGAGCATATTTCTGTCAAGTTCAACTATATTCTTTTGCAGCTTATAAAATCTATGCAGTTAATGCGGTAAAAATCGGATATCGGTCAAGGACCGATATTTGAGATATAGGTTATCGCAGTGGGATATCGGTAATTTTAATATCATGTAGAATTTATATATATAGCAAAGTATACTCTCCTACCATTAACAAATTAACCTTTTGCAACTTGGAAAACACTAACAATTAACCATAGTTGTCAATAGCAGCTATAGCGACCACTATAGCGCGCTATGTAGCGAGGCGACCAAGTGTCGCTATCTGGGTCATAGCGATCAATAGCGTGAATAGCGACAGTTTTTTGTTTTTTGATCTAAATAGCAATTAGATATAGCTATAAAATAGCTGGATTTATAGGTTTATGTTAAATATACATGTAAAATAGCATATACCAGGATATTTTGATGTAATATACATATAAACACTTTCTTAATTCTTTTTCTAATGTATCGCGCTATTTATAAAATAGCGGTCGCTATTCGCTATGTAGCATATAGGTCCCTTGTCGCTATTCGCTATTAACAACTATGCAATTAACAATTAAGACTTAAAACACTAATAGCAAGAATAAGAAGAGTGAAGAAACACGAATGGTAGAACTAAGAAGAAAGGTACTGATAATCTGATATCGGGAAAATCGGTGATATATCGGAATATCGCTGATAATATCGGTACCAATATTTTACACCGATATTTTACACGGGGACCGATAACCGATATATATCACTGATATTAACTGCATAATATAAAATTAACCTACTCTGTTTTTGGCAGAATGTGACTAAAGAACCTACGGAGCCCAGATGGAAACCTGGGATGCAGGGGAGGGGGAATAGGGGTGGAAGGGGAAACTACTCATCTCGTCGCATTCCTAATGGTAATTATCACATAAAACGCATCACATTTATTATATTATCATTATACGTATTTTGATCTTTTTCCCACTGTTTATCACTTTATTGTATAAGTAATGATCTCCGATCTCTTTCCCCCCCAGATGCAGGTGGTGGCCGGGCGTCAGTTTCCGCAAAGGAAAATGGAATACGTAAAGGTGCTGATAACGGTCCAAATCTGTCAACGGCTCAGGGTCAGAAGAATAAAGAGACACTTGTGGCTAAAAGGTGGTAAAGTCACTAGATTTTTCTTTTTTTTTTTTAATTTTTTTAACGAGTTTAATCTGCAACATTGCCTATTTTAGTATTTTCAAATTTCAACGAATATTTTTTTGGCTCAACCTTTTGCAGCTCTTTGCTTGCTGTATTTGATGGAACTGAACATTTGTCTGTGGGAAGTGATGAAAAGAAATCCGAAGTGGTTCCCGTTGTCGAGGCAATTAAGGGCCCCACTGTTGTCGGGAGTGTACGTGTGCCGCTCATCTCGAGTACCATCGACACATCAGCTTCTAACGCACCGTCACCTTCGGAAGGGTTATATTTGTCTGATAAAGATCCTATTCTGATGCCTTCACAAGATTCACGGCTCCCTGTGGGTACAATCAAACGTGAGGTTGGAAGTCAACAAACTCCTGCTGACCAAGTTCATGAGACCTCCAATGAGATCAAATCAATTGCATGTGAGTATCGTTTTCTTGTTTCATTAATACCGGCACTGTAATATTGTATGTAATATGGGTTTAATCGATGTTGCAGCTGGTTCGGAGGTTGGAAACTCTTCCGTGCAAGTGAAGGCACCGTCTTCACATGTCTCATTTTCCGTTTCCAGGCCTTCGTCAAACTATAATAATCGACTGCAACAAGCAACTGGGCCTCAAAAAGGTATCAAGCTTAAAAAATATTCGTTCACTTGGTTAAATATGAAGGAGGCAAAAAATCTTATATATACCCATGAAAAATTAAATGAAAAATTATAAATATCATATATACCCTTACAAAGTAGTCGAAATATCATATATACCCAATTCATTAAAAACAATTTAATAAATGACAGTTTTACCCTTATTTTTATAAAAGTTTGAAATCTCATATATGACCTATAACTTCAAATATTATATTTACTCATTGCTAGCATAATTTATTTAGCTGAAATATTATATATGGAATATACTACTGTTTATAGGTAAAAATAAAAAAATATGAATTTAAAAGATGAGCGAGCATATATGAAAACTTGAAGTTAAAAAAATAAGGGTAAAATGATGATTTATTAATTTTTTTAATAAATTGGGTATATTTGATATTTTAACTACTTTGTAAGGGCATATATGATATATGATATTTCTAGTTTTGGTTGGGTATATATGAAAATTTTCAAGTTTGTAAGGGTATATATGAAATTAATCCAAATATGAAAGATGTTATGTTCGTGTCTTGTTGATTTTTAAATGTCAAATTAATACTTTTCCATCCCAAAAATAATAGAATGTCTGACCGGACCCGACACAACATTATGGGCCAAAATATACGTTCTCAATACCTTCATGGTCCACTAACGTTTCTTATAATTTTCTACAGTTGGTCCAAGTATGGAATGGAAACCGAAACCGACAAATCCAACTCTCGCTCAAGGGACCGGTTCAACCGAGTCAATTAAGCTGCCTGTGGTTGAACCCGAAAGTCAAACTCCAAACCCGTTTGCAGCGTGTGATCTTGATTCGAAGGACGCAGTTCACGGGCTGGAGAAGAAGCTAGAGGAATCACACATTTCAGAAAATCAACATGTTATTATTCCAAACCATCTTCATGTTCCCGAAGCTGAAAAACTCGGGTTCTACTTCGGGAGTTTCGATCCTAGTTTCAGCCTTAATGCGACCTCCTCAAATGGGCCTGGGCCTGTGAGCGACAAAAGTTCCGAAGCTTCTGAGGTGGTTGATGAAAGTATCGACGAGCAGCCCAGGTTTGTGACGGTTTCTGTTTTTATCGAGTGATTTGTGTTCCTTGTAGATATTTAGGGGGTGTTTGGATCTGTGTTTTGAAAGAACGTGATGTTAAATAATCAAGAGTAAAATGCCATTTTCGTCCCTGAGGTTTGGCCAGTTTTGCGACTTTTGTCCAAAGGTTTGTTTTACCGCATCTGGATCCGAAAGGTTTGAAATCTTGGCATTTTCATCCGGCTCGTTAACTCCGTCCATTTTTCTCTCTTAAGTCGGGTATTTCCGTCTTTTTTGTTAACTTAAAGGGCAATTCAGTCTTTTTCAGGGGTATTCGGTCTTTTTACATAAAGTTAAAAAGACCGAATTGCCCTTTAAGTTAACAAAAATAGGGAAATACTCAAATACTCCTGACTTAACGGAGAAAAATGGATGGAGTTAACGAGCCGGATGAAAACTGCAAGATTTCAAACCTTTTGGATCCAGATTTGGAAAAACAAACGTTTGGACGAAAGTCACAAGATTGGCCAAACCTCAGGGACGAAAATGGCAGATAATCAGTTTCTAAACGCGAATCCAAACACCCATTAATGTCCTCTCACCCGATCTGATAAATTATTTTTTCGTTCAGAGATCAAAATAATGCATTGGCAAGTGCTGACGATGAAGATCATCCATCATCATCTAATAACATACCCGAGAATCTATCAACCGAAGGTGACGTGTCGTCAAATTCGGGCCCCGATCACCATGAATCCAAACAAGAAACTTCACTCCCAACCGCAAGTCATCAGTACCCGATTCTTCAAACATCTCCTAACTATAGTTTTGGCTTCATTCCACCGATGATCGGGACCCACCTCTCGTCTTTTGAACCCAACGAGTCTCATAGTCATGATGGTTCTCAAGTCCCAAACTTTGTAGTAAGTCTTTGAATTAAATAGAAATGAGTAAAATACACGGATGATCCTGTGGTTAACCAAAATACATTGTGTTTAGTCCCTAGTTTTTCAAAAGTACACGAATGGTCCCTGTGGTTTGCACTTTGTAACGTATTTAGTCTCCAACTTTTGCCAAAAGTATACGGATGGTCCCTGTGGTTTGCACTTTGTAACGTATTTAGTGTCCAACTTTTGCCAAAAGTATACAGATGGTCCCTGTGGTTTGCACTTTGTAACGCATTTAGTCCCCAACATTTAGTGACTAAAAGCGTTACAAAGTGCATACCATAGGGGTTTATATTACAATAAAATGTTTATGCGTTTTTTTTTTTTTTTTTTCAAATTCAGGTTCAGCAACCGTTTGACCCAGCAAGCTATTATGCTCAGTTTTATCGTTCTGGTGCAGACGTGGATGGCCGCATATCACCGTTTCATTCAACCGGGGTTCCAACTAAGTTTAACGCAAATATTCCTGTGTTATCTCCGCAAGCTTCTCATTCTTCTCAAGAGGTTTGTGTTTCTTTAGATTTTATGTCTTTACGGTTTGTGTTTCTTTAGGTTTTATGTTTTTCCAAATGAGCGGGCCGGACGGGTTAGGTAACGAATCAAAACTGGTTTGGGTCAGAACATAAAATTTTTGACCCGAAACATTTTTTTAAGAGTATATTAGTTTTTCTTTTAGTACGATTTTACCGAAACTGTATATTATATATCTTACAGTAACAAGCTATTCTAAAAAAAATTATTTATTGTGTAAAAGGCAAAATGGAACACTTTCCCTATAGTTTATTGAAACTGCTCTTAAAAATATTTTTTGCTCTAAATGTAATTATAGTATATATATATATATATTTTTTACAACAATAAGTTTTTTTTTTTGAAAAAAATGATTTATCATGTACCGAGTCTAAACAGGCTCGGGCCGGAATGGGAAGTTTCGACTCAAAACATTTATTTAGTTATTTTCTTCTCCTAACATTGTTTATTTTTCTCTTAAGAGTAATTAGATGTGATTTTAAAAAGTATATAGAATTACAACGATGATCTACTTTTTTTTTGAAGAAAGTGATTTATCATGTAACGAGTTTTAGTAAATTTTGATCTAGTAAATTTTGATCGGTAGTTCTTTGTCAATATTTTTAGCTTTATAAATAAATAATTTGTGTTAAATGTGATTACGTAAAATATATAATATTAGAGTAATATTCTAATTTTTGAATAAAGTGATTTATCGTGTAATGTTAAAACAGGTTATGGCCAGTAGGAAATTTTGACCGCAAGCATTATTACCAAATTTCAATTTTTTTTATAGATAATCTGTGTTAAATTTGAGTACAGAAAATATATTGCTAAAGTAATAAGAAAATGTTTTGAATAAACTCATTAAGTGATTTATAGGAGGTGTATGCACTGAAAAGAAAATACAATTTAGGCAACAATTAAACCGATTTGACCGTTTTTTAAGCCCATTTGACGCAGTAGATAATTAAACACAACCCGAATCGTAAACGTTTGGATTTGAACCGCAGGTTGGGAACTCACTAATGTTATCCGGTGCCGGTCCAACACCAATAGCCACCACACAAACCGGCGGATTTATGCAAACCTCCATAGCCGTGACTCAACAACCACTACCCGTTTTCAGGCAACCAACCGGGGTTCATTTACCGCATTACCCTCCAAATTACATCCCATATGGACCGTTTTACCCCCCGTTTTACGTACCTCCACCAGCTATTCACCAATTTTTGAGTAATAATACATTCCCGCAACAACCTCAAGCTGGTAATATGTACCCGGCCCCACCATTGACTAGCCCTAAATACCCACTTCCGCAATACAAAACGGGTGGTAACACAGGGAACCCGGTTAATATTGGAATGCCCGGAAGCTATGGACCGTATGGTTTAAATCCAGCTGGGTATAATTCGGGTTCGGCTAATACAGCTGGCAATTCAACCCCCGATGAAGACCTTGGTGGGTCCCAGTTTAAGGAAAGTAACGTCTACATTACCGGACAGCAGGTTAGTTTCATAACTTCATTTGTCATTGATAACTAGTTTTTTTACCCGCGTCGTGATAAATTATAGACTACAATCAACCTGAATCGTTTCCGAACTAAATTTACCTTGAAACGTAGAGCTATGTTGTCAAAAGCACAAAAAGCGCGCGCCTAGGCGCTCGGGCGCAGCGAGGCGCATCTACAGCGCCTGGTGGTAGCCTAGGCGCAAATATGGTTTTTAAAAAAAAAACGTCGTAGAGTAATATGAATTCATACCGTTGAATGAAAACGTGTTATATTTGACCTGACTTGTTTCCGAACAAAATTTACGTCAATGTAGACCGACTCGAAACGTACATAAAATAAATAAAATAAACACGTGCGGTACTGGTGGCGTCGTACGCGGCTTGATAAAATATAGACCACAGGTCCACAGTCGACCTGACTTTTTTCTGAACTAAATTTACGTTGAAACGTATAGTAACTTAAATTTATACCGTCGAATGAAAACGTATTAGATTTGACCCGATTTGTTTCCAAACAAAATTTACGTCAAAACGTAGTCCATGTGCATAAAAACAAAACATTATATTATTGACCCGACTCGTTTCCAAACAAAAATTACGATAAGGCGTAGACGAAATCGAATTTATACCGACACGTACATAAAAATAAAAACGTAAGAAATTAGTTTTAGGTAGGAGTGCAAACGAGTCGAGCCGAGCCCGAGCTCGATTAACTTATGAGAGCTCGGCTCGATTCGAGCTTTGTTTTCAAAGCTCGAGCTCGTCTCGTTTGTATTTTCTCAAGCTCGAGCTCGGCTTGTTTATTATCTATTAATTAGTATATTAAATAAAAATAATATAAATAATAGACTTTTTAGGCTCGCGAGCTCGATAAGTGAAGCTCGGGCTCGGGCTCGGGCTCGGGCTCGTTTACTAAATAAGCTTATTTTTAGGTTCGAGGTCGGCTTGTAAACAAGTTTAAATAAGCTTGGCTCGACTCAGCTCGTTTACACTAAAGCTCGATAAGGCTCGACGAGCCTAACGAGCTTCACATGCGAGGCTCGAGCTCGGGCTCGATAAACAAACGAGCTTTGTTTTAAGGCTTAAGCTCGGCTCGGCTCGGGCTCGATAATGCTCGGATCGTTTCGAGCTTTTTCTCGAGCCGATCTCGAGTAGCTCGCGAGCCACTCGGCTCGTTTGCACCCCTAGTTGGGTAAACTCTAAGCTTTAGAAACTTGAGGGGGTCAAAGTGACATTTACAAAGTCGTACTTATGACAATTAATCAAACTTTAGGGGTAGAACAGATGACCAAAAAACATGTTTGTGAATTCTTTGTTTATATGCAGAGTGAAGGTTCGGGTGTATGGATGGCTGCACCGGGTCGAGACATGTCTGGTCCGCAGGCTAATTCTTTCTATAACATTCCTCAAGGCGGTCAAGTTGCGTATACACCGACACAAGCCAGCCACGGGACTTTCGCTAGTATTTACCACCACCATCACCACCACCACCCGGCTCAACCAGTAACCACCAGTGCAGTTCACCCGCTTCTTCAACAGTCCCAAACGCTGGGTGGGCCCGGCGGTGACATGGGGGGACCCACACCGCAAATCAACTGGCCTAATAACTACTGAAAGGATCAAAGAAATGAAACCAGCTGAATACTAGGAGTTATTAAACAATCACCAGTTTTAACAAAAGTTATGGTATTTGAGAAGAAATTAGTGATAAAAAGATTTAAGATGATGATGATGATACATAATTGGCTGGATTCGCGTGTAAATCATTCGTAGGAGGCTGGATTTTTTTCGATATATTTATCGTTTTCGAGGATATATGTAAAAAAGAATATGATGAAATCCTCTTGTAACCGTTAAATGACCAATTTTTAAAAGTTAGTTGGGCCGGTTTACAAATTTTTCTCTATTGATGTTGCTTGTAAAGTGAATTTTTAAAGCTAAGAGTGGATGCATTTGAGCTGTTGTAATTGGTATATGGTATAGTCTAGAAGTGTTGAATTTTTTTTATTATTATTATTAGGGGTGTAAATGAGACGAGTCGAGTTGAGTCCTGACTAAGCTTGATCTGCTCTTAGTTTAGTAAGCTTGAGTTTTTCTTAAGAGAGCTCGGCTCGTTTTGAGCTCAAAGCTCGAATTACAAGTAATGTTAGGAGAGGAAGCTTGACTTATCTCATTTATTTAATTGTTAATTTTATACATGATTATGCATGTGTGCGCTTTTTTGTGTGTATAAATAACATAAATACATAATGCATTTTTTTAACGGTAAATTTGGATCATTGACGGACCACTGAAGTATCATTGTGTCACCACCGGAACCGTCCGATCATATCCAGCTCCACTAGGCTATAATACCTATACTGTAACACCAATTTAGGAGGAAACTCAATAAATCTGAAACCCCCCTTATGGGAATCGAACTAAGGACCTAACCCTAATGGTCTCTAAGGTGCTGTTTGTTTTTTAAGAGGTAAAATATCTGTAGTCTGCAGACCATATATGTAGATATCTATCTGTAAAAGAAGAGGTAGATCAAACATTTGCAGTCTGCAAGAAGAAGGGACTGTTTGTTTTTTAACGTATGTAGACTTCAAAAATAAACTGGTGGTGGTGGACGTTGGTGGTGGTGATGGGTGGTGGACGTTGGTGGTGGTGATGGACGATGGTGGGCGGTGGACAATGGTGGTAGACGGTGGGTGGTGGTGTTTAATCCTCTGTAGACCTTACAAGTGGTTGTGTCAAGTCTGCACCAAGAAGAGCTCACGCAATCATTTTTTAATAAAATGTCTTCGGAAAAACAAATAGTCTACAGATGGCAATGTCTGCGCGGCACAGACAGAAGAGCCTGGGCATATATTTTTTAGAAAAACAAACACCACCTTGTTGGATATAATGTTCAATTGTCGATTATAATTCAATGTTGCCGTCAAGGTACGACCCAAAGAGTTACACTTTGGGCAACGAACTCATAACGGTGTTTTAATCGTTAATCACCGGATCACGAAATAATAAACGTAATAAAAGAAACGGGTAATTATTAAGAATAATTATGGAGAGCTGGATAAATAATATAATTAATTTGTTAATTATAATATATATGTATTAATTATTAGATAATTAAAAGAAAAGAAGGGATATTGTTATAATTATGAGATAATTATGGAGTTGTAATTAGATTACAACTCTTAATCTTGATTTGAATTAAGATATATTGGATATATCTCTAACAAAAAAAAATTGAGATATAAAATCTCTTTGATACATACACATGTGTTTTCGTTCCATCCATGTGGAAGGGTTTTTGAAGCTTTCAAAAGCAAAAGAAACAGAAGGAACAAATACACATACAACACTTGGAAGAGTCGTCGATAAAGAAATTTATTGGGCGTCGCAAAAGAAAATAAAAGGAGGAGCAATAATAGTTCTAATTGACTATCATTAACAAACCTTCTTGTTTCTTCGTTTACGCATAAAGGTAAGTAAAGTTTTTGAACTTTATTTTTCTTTAGATTAAGGTTTCGTTTGAAATCGTTTCAAAGAACAAATCAAATTTCGTGATCAACGATCATCTAGCGAGATCGTTCGTTGAACCAAGGTGTCTTTCTTGGATGTCATGATTCTTTAATTTTATTATAACCTATTTTGATTGTAATGAGATCACTGGTGGAAACGGTTTAGAACCGAACCTCGTGTACATGTTTTCCGCTGCGTTCAGTTTGTTTGACAAATTGATTAAAATTATTTTCTAAAAGTTACACGAAATTTCCAACAGTGGTATCAGAGCCACCTTACAAATCAAAGTAGGCTAATTTTATTATATTGTTTATAGATCTATAAAATAGTTATAGGATTGCATGCTTAAAATTGAGTAGATTTGGCATAGGATCCTGTCACGTATAATAGTTATAGGCAAGTTTTATTAAGGCCAAACATGAACACTTGTCAAAGTTCTCTTTGACAAAATATTTGGCCTTAACCTATTCCGTTTAGCTTAATGATCGTAGTATGCAAATCCGGGTCTAGAATCGTTTTTCATAACACGTGTACTAAATTAATTTTTGGAGCTACACGCGTTAAACTAGTTTAAAGAAAAACGAATATATTAAAATAATTATTTTTAATATATACCAGACTAAAATATTAAAAAAAAAAACGTAACTAAACACTTTATTTTAAAAATAAAGTTAAAATTTTGTTAAGTCTTTTCGTTACAATATCTAAAGGAAATTTAATTTTTCTTTATATTAAAGTTTTTTTTTTTTTTTTTTTTTTTTTTTTTTTGGATTGGATCTAAGATTAAGTGGGAGCACAAAAGGGTTTGTGCTACACTTAATGGACTCGGTTCACGTTCTTGGGCTCGAACGAACCGAACATATTATGAACCCGGAATTGCATATTTATTTATTTATTTTGCGTTTTGCCATGAGATGTTTATTACGCCATAAAATTAATAACTAATACACGATCATTAAAACGACAATTTTAATAAAAGGTTTATTAAGTATTGGATAGGTAATTAAAATAAACAGTTTATTTTAAAATACAAAAAATCAAAATTGGTTTTTAAAAAAAATTAAAAGTTAATTTGAAAACCGTAATTAATAAAAGTTATTAATTAAAATAAATTTGCGACACGACCAACTCAGATTAAATAGGGTATTTAAAATTAATCGGTCGAGTGATTGAAAGGTGTTTCAAGTCGTCACAAATTAAAACGTAAAATTGATTTTTACAAAGGAATTGTATAGCCTATGTTCATGCCATAGGCCGTACAAGTATTTTAAAACGACCCGAATTGGTAATTTTAAAATATAACCCAAACTAAAATCGATATTCTACGCCACCCTGAATTAAGAACACCCGAACTGATCTATCCGAACCCCTGGTGCTAGTGTTTACCCTGCATCCAGGCCTACGGTTTTGGTTAGGGGTAGTTCCGCGATTTCCATGCTTACATGGGCCGGGCTACAGTTCTGATTTGAGGACAAATATCACTTTTGCGACACGAGAGCAAATGTTAGTGTTTACCCTGCATTTGTTTTCTACGGTTGTGAAAGTGGGCGTAGTTGGGGTTAACGTACCAATGCTTGACACTACTCGTCATGCGGCCCCAAACCGAGAATTGTGTAGTTGACACAATTGGTGATCGTCACCTACCCTTCAATCTATGCCAGTGAAGAGTGCTAAGTCCATTCACTGAGTTATGGGGAGATGGGATCTCATCCTAATTCCTAAAATTTTGTATATCTTGGGTCAAAATTGAATTAGGTTAATGCATGAAAATTACTAATAAAATTTTCTTCTAAATTCTACAGATGTCTACAAACAATTCTGATAACACCAAATTCTCGCTTAAGTCCATCCTTGAAAATGCTAAACTTGATAATTCTAACTTCATGGATTGGTACCGCAACCTGAAAATTGTTCTCAGGGCGGAGAAAAAGGCTTATGTCCTTGAAGGACCAATTCCCGAAGCACCTGCTGCTAATACGGGTGCAGCCCGTAGGACATGGGAAAAACATGTTGATGATGCCCAAGATGTGACATGTCTTATGCTTGCTATGATGATTCCAGAACTTCAGAAGAATCTGGAAAACTTAGGAGCATATGAGATGAGTGAGCAGCTGAAAAACATGTTTCAGCAGCAAGCTCGTCATGAGCGTTTTGAGGTGATGAGATCTCTCATTACATGTCGCATGCAGGAAGGTACTTCGGTCAGTGCTCACGTACTGAAAACGAAGTCTTTCGTTGATCAACTGGAGCATCTGAACGCACCCCTTAGTAATGAGTTAGCTACGGATGTGATCCTTAACTCGCTACCCAATTCATATCATCAGTTCGTAATGAACTATAACATGAATGGGTGGGAAAGAACGATCCCAGAGTTGCATCAGATGTTAAAAACTGCTGAGACAAACATCCCAACTAAGGGCAATCCAGTGCTGGCGATCAGGGAAGGAAGAATTACCAAGAAGAAGCAATCCAAGGGAAAAGGCAAGGCGAGTAAGCAAGACAAGGGCAAAGGCAAAAAGGTTGCCACTCCGAAGGCAAAGCCTCATAAAGATGCCAAGTGTTTTCACTGTGATGAGATCGGGCATTGGAAGAGGAATTGTCCCAAGTACCTGGCTGAGTTGAAGCTTAAGAAGCTGCAGATTGGAGAATCCTCAGGTATACATGTTATTGATCTATTTTCCTTTTCGAGCAAATCTTGGGTGTTTGACACTGGATGTGGTTTTCACATTTGTAATGATTTGCAGGGACTAAAAAGGATTAGGAAGCTGAAGCAGGGTGACTTAGAGCTGCACGTTGGGAACGGGCAGAATGTTGCTGTGAAGGCAGTTGGAGAATTTATTCTTGAATTACCTTCTGGATTGTTTATTACTTTAGACAATGTTTTTTATGTTCCTAGTTTGACTAAGAATATTATTTCTGTTTCTGCTTTAAGAGAACAAGGTTTTAATTATGCTTTTGATATTGTTAATGGTAGCATTTCTGCATTTTTAAATGGTGTGTTCTATTTTGAGGCTAAGCCTCACAATGGTGTCTATGAAATAGATACTTCTAACAGTAGATCAAATAATATAGTATGCTCTCTTTCCTCTAAACGTGTTAAAACTAGCTTTAATCAAACATATCGTTGGCATTGTCGTCTTGGCCATATTAACATCAATCGCATGAGGAAGCTCCAGACCGCAGGGATTCTAGAATCCACGGGTCAAGAGACTTATGATTTATGCGAATGTTGTCTAAGTGGCAAGATGACTAAGGCCCCTTTTACCGGAACTAGTGAAAGGGCCAAAGACCTGTTAGGACTCATACATACTGATGTATGTGGTCCATTCAGGACTATGTCAAGGAACGGGGAAAGATACTTCGTTACATTTACTGATGATTATAGTAGATATGGATATGTTTATCTTATGAAGTTTAAACATGAAACCTTTGAAAAGTTCAAAGAATTCCAAAATGAAGTACAGAATCAACTAGGGATAACGATTAAGGCACTTCGATCCGATCGAGGTGGTGAATATATTAATCAAGAGTTTGATGAACATCTCAAGAAGTGTGGGATTATATCCCAACTAACTCCACCCGGAACACCACAACTCAATGGTGTGTCTGAGAGGAGAAATCGAACCTTATTAGATATGGTTCGATCAATGATGTGTCGTACAAACTTACCACACTCCTTTTGGAGTTATGCTCTTGAAACTGCTACACGTCTTGTGAATATTGCTCCTACTAAAAAGGTAGAAAAGACACCATATGAGATGTGGCATGGTAAACCACCTAAAGTCTCTTACCTTCGCATATGGGGATGTAACGCTTATGTTACCAGTGAGTCTTCGGACAAACTTGATCCTCGCGGTGAAAAGGTTGTTTTCATTGGATATGCATATCCGGTTGGTTATTATTTCTATAATCCTGCTGAAAATAGAGTTTTCACTAAGCGTCGAGGAACATTCCTAGAGGATGAGCTTATGGCGCGAGGAATTGGAGATAATCTTGTGGATCTTGAGGAAATTCGAGAACCACAAATTAATCAACCAATAGTCGAATCTGCCTCTCAACAAAATATTGTTGAACCTGAACCTGAGAGGATTCAGGAATCTGATGTAACACTAGGCGTCCGCAGAAGTACGAGGGATCGTCATGAACCTAATCGGTATTCACCTGATAGGTACGTCTTGATAATAGATCAAGAAGAGCCCTCAACCTACAAAGCTGCGATTTCAGGTAACGAATCTGAAAAATGACTCGAAGCCATGGGCGTCGAGATGCAATCCATGTATGACAACCAAGTCTGGGATTTGGTTGAACTTCCTCCCGAATGTCGGACTGTAGGAAGTAAATGGGTTTTCAAGTTGAAAACAGACATGGATGGAAATGTGCAAACCTATAAGGCTCGGTTGGTTGCTAAAGGATTTACTCAGACTCAAGGAGTTGATTATGAGGAAACCTTCTCGCCAGTAGCCATGCTTAAGTCTATTAGGATTCTACTTGCCATAGCCGCGTATTATGACTACGAGATATGGCAAATGGATGTCAAAACCGCGTTCCTAAATGGACACCTTACCGAAGATGTCTATATGGAGCAACCTGAAGGTTTTGTAGATCCTAAGAATCCTAAGAAAGTTTGCAAGTTAAATAAATCCATTTATGGATTGAAACAAGCATCTCGAACCTGGAATCTTCGTTTTGATCAGAAAATCAAACAATTTGGTTTTATCAAAAACGAAGATGAGCCGTGTGTTTACAAGAAGGCAAGTGGGAGTTCTATTACTTTTCTAATCCTGTATGTAGATGACATACTTCTCATTGGAAACAATATCCCGATGCTGCAGGACGTTAAATCCTGGCTTGGTAAATGATTCTCAATGAAGGATCTTGGAGAAGCTGCTTATATTCTAGGAATAAAGATTTATAGAGATAGATCTAAGCGGCTACTTGGACTTAGTCAAAGTACGTATATCGATAAGGTCATTCGGCGTTTTTCGATGCAAGATTCCAAGAAAGGTCTCTTGCCAATGGCAAGTGGAACCGTACTGAATAGTCATCAGTGTCCCAAATTGGACAAAGATAAAGAGGATATGAAAAAGGTTCCATATGCCTCTGCTATCGGTTCCATCATGTATGCCATGTTATGTACTAGACCGGACGTATCGTTTGCTCTGAGCTTGACTAGCAGATATCAACAGAATCCTGGTAAAAGTCACTGGATTGCTGTGAAAAATATCCTAAAGTACTTAAAAAGAACTAAGGATATGTTTCTGATATTTGGCGGTTTGGAAGAAGAGCTGAAAGTAAAATGTTACACTGACGCAAGCTTCCAAACAGATCGTGACGATTCACGATCTCAGACAGGCTATGTTTTTACTTTAAATGGTGGTGCTATAACTTGGAAGAGTTCTAAGCAAAGCGTGGTGGCCCAGTCGACCACTGAATCAGAATATATAGCGGCTTCAGAAGCTGCTAAGGAGGCTGTTTGGATGAAAAAGTTCATTGCTGATCTCGAAGTTATACCAAGCATACAGAAGCCTATCGAGATATTTTGCGACAATACAGGTGCAATTGCTCAGGCAAAGGAACCAAGGTCGCATCACAGCACGAAGCATATTCTCAGAAAATTCCATTACATACGGGAAGTTTTGGAAAGAGGAGACATCGTAGTAGAGAAAATTGATACTGATCAGAATCTAGCGGACCCGTTTACTAAGCCTATACCTCAAGTGAGACACGAGAAGCATGCTGATTGTATAGGTCTTAGATATGCTAGACAGTGGGTCTGATTTTGTAATTTAGTAATTTGGTGCATTTTGAACTGTAAACAGTATTTTATGTTTATTTGAATTTAATGGTTGAATGTCTTTTAAACTATTATATTTGTGTTCAAATATTAGTACGTTAAGTATCTATGAATATTGTATTCTAAAATGTCCGTAGTCTATCAGATTCGTGAGAACCAATTTGGTAAAAGACTATTGTGAATTAGATGGTTGATCCATATCATGGATACTCAAAGTGTTGAGAACCATATTCACTGATATGATTAGTTGAATCCTATTGGGCGTAACTCGTTTCAAAATGATCTTCATGGATCTTAGTCATAAGACATTTTGAATAGGTACGATCATTGTATCCTTAGACCTGCGGTACATACTAGAACTAACTTAAATGAATGGTTGCTCTTTGATTCTATCTAACGCTGTACGTAACTGGCAGTAATAAGGATAGTTTTGGGAATGATCTGAAGTTTAGTGGGAGTTGTTTGTAGCCAAAGGGATCTGTGCTTCTATACTTAGGAGAGGAACACTCTGGCGCCTTTCGTTGGTTTGAACTGGTGTTAACGCGTGGCCACGCTCGAACTAGTAATAGTTTGATAAACCACTTAAAATCAGGAACGAAATTAGAAATGGTTGAATAATATATGAGAATGAATTGGATCCATGTCTCATGTTCAACAAGTGTTCAATACAGAGGGATAAATGAGTCGATAACCAGGGCTATAGTATTTGCAAAATCAAAGGTTTGATTAGTGCAAATAATTAGTTGACATAAATTTGTCATACCTTGCCGGGGGCAATATGATGCAGCTAGGCACCCACTATTGTCTACATTGAAAGTTAATCGGTCAATCGACCAAGTGGGAGATTGTTGGATATAATGTTCAATTGTCGATTATAATTCAATGTTGCCGTCAAGGTACGACCCAAAGAGTTACACTTTGGGCAACGAACTCATAACGGTGTTTTAATCGTTAATCACCGGATCACGAAATAATAAACGTAATAAAAGAAACGGGTAATTATTAAGAATAATTATGGAGAGCTGGATAAATAATATAATTAATTTGTTAATTATAATATATATGTATTAATTATTAGATAATTAAAAGAAAAGAAGGGATATTGTTATAATTATGAGATAATTATGGAGTTGTAATTAGATTACAACTCTTAATCTTGATTTGAATTAAGATATATTGGATATATCTCTAACAAAAAAAATTGAGATATAAAATCTCTTTGATATATACACATGTGTTTTCGTTCCATCCATGTGGAAGGGTTTTTGAAGCTTTCAAAAGCAAAAGAAACAGAAGGAACAAATACACATACAACACTTGGAAGAGTCGTCGATAAAGAAATTTATTGGGCGTCGCAAAAGAAAATAAAAGGAGGAGCAATAATAGTTCTAATTGACTATCATTAACAAACCTTCTTGTTTCTTCGTTTACGCATAAAGGTAAGTAAAGTTTTTGAACTTTATTTTTCTTTAGATTAAGGTTTCGTTTGAAATCGTTTCAAAGAACAAATCAAATTTCGTGATCAACGATCATTTAGCGAGATCGTTCGTTGAACCAAGGTGTCTTTCTTGGATGTCACGATTCTTTAATTTTATTATAACCTATTTTGATTGTAATGAGATCACTGGTGGAAACGGTTTAGAACCGAACCTCGTGTACATGTTTTCCGCTGCGTTCAGTTTGTTTGACAAATTGATTAAAATTATTTTCTAAAAGTTACACGAAATTTCCAACACACCTAACCCTTATCCCACCTCAAGATGCCACTATGCTATAATATGATGGACTAGAATGTCTATACACTAATTTAAGAAGAAACCCAATAAATATGGGAAACCGTTTAGATTCACTAGTCTAGTGAAGCTCAACATAAAAAACTGTTCAGAACTGACGAATTCATTTGTAAAATAAGTTTTAATTTAGAATTAAACTCGATTGAATTTTAGTTTTTAACAAGTTAATCTCGACTAAGTTACAAGTTCCATTTACATTTACACTATAATACAATAAGCATTAATGAACAAATTTATCATTATAATATTTTTCCATCGTTTACACTATAAGACAATAAGCATTTACCAAATTAACATTATGATATTTATCATTTTGTAACTAGAAATAACAATAAAGTTGTTTGTTACTTTAAGATACATATATGCATGTGTTGTCTTTATCTGAATGGCTTGATGCTGCTTGTTTAGATTCTTATACATGATTCCTTCCTTAGTTCCCTACCCAAATTTTGACCACTGGTCCCACCATTATCTCATTTTCCTCTTGTGGATTTGTGTCTAAATTCTAAAATAATATTATATTTGATATTTTATTATTCCTAAAATAATTGTACTATAACTTTTATTATTTTATCAATTTTAAAAGAATATATTTTGCATATTTTACACACTTCATATTGCCATATGTATAATCGTTCTTGTTGTTTCTTTATGTAATATATTTTAATTTAATCAGTCTCTTATTTTATTGGCATTTTATGCATGTTTTTAATCATTTAATATTAATTTATTTAAGTTTTTGCGGATAATTAATCCAATTGTAACTAAGTTTCTATTGAAGACACTTTCTTTCTATAGTCATTTAACTTTTATCAGCTGTTTTCATATTATGATTTAAAAAAAAAAAACTAAATCAATAAAAAAATAATTATTAAACTAATATTCATATATTTTTCATTTAACTCTAATTTTTAATTCTTTAAACATCTATATACATCCTTTTCACAATATTAAAACACCTAATGAAATGCAAGTTATCTTAGATGAAAAAAAAAAAACCTTTAAACAACTTTATCCTGATAGTTGAACACTTGATTACCATCAAGTGAATTAAACTACGGGTGTGCAAAATCATCTGTAACCGAAAAAAAACCCAAAAATCAAATTTTATCCATAACCAAAAAACCAAATCAATTTTTTTCCAGTTATCCAGTTCTCCTCCTAACCGTATCCAAAAGAACAAGAACAAACGTAAACAAACAAACATGAACGAACGTAACCGAACATATTATTGAACGTTCACGAACGCAGTCGAACGAACGAGGCCTGTGTTCGTGTTCGTTCGCTAAGCTAACCGAACGAAATTTTTTGTCCGTGTTCGTTCGTTAAGCTAATCGAACGAAGATAAACAAACTTCCTGTCGAACGGTTCACAAACTGTTCGTTGAACGTTCAGTTTGTTTACAGCCTTATTCAAGTAAATTAAACTAGGGGTGTGCAAAACCATCAGTAACCGGAAAAAAAACCCAAAAATCAAACTTTATCCATAACCAAAAAACCAAACCGATTTTTTTTTCTTTTTTTTTTTAACGGCCAACAAAATCAATCCCGAGCACTCTCGGGGCACCCACTGGACAAACGGAGTACTCCGAGAGTAACCCGAGTCCACCACCAATTCCGGGGAAACCCCAGTAACCCACCCACCCGTAGGCACGACGGTGAAACTACCAGTAAAACCCGTTTGGCTCAAGGATCCAACACAGGTTTCTCTGGTCTCATATCATTGCCCACCAGTGCCTCGTTTAGACAAACGAACCAAATAAACCAATATCCAAAGCTAAATAAATGTGAGTTAATATTCATGATATATATAAAGAGAGATAGAGTGAAAAAAGATATGAGAATAAAATGTACGAGTGCAAGAATAGTGAAAACGTAAATTAAACCCTCTACAATGAGTATCATTAATCAAGATTCCATTCCATTTAATATTAAATGATCGAATTAATTAATAAATATACTTTTTTATTTTAGTGTAATAAGTATGTGTGTACAACATTCCATTTAATATTAAATATTAAATGATCGAATTAATTAATAAATAAATATAGCTTCTTTTTTTTTTTTTTTAATTTTAGTGTAATAAGTATGTGTGTACAATTCGCATGGGCATGTAGCTGAATCATCATTCATTCATTCATATTCATTGATAGAGACAGACAATAATGGGAGAAGAAGAGGATGCAGCTCCATTCACTCGCAGCAGTTACAAACAAACACTCATCGATCAAATCTCCGGTAACCTCATCGCCGGAGATCTCACCGTCAAAATTCACGCCGCCAGAGAGATTCGGAGCCTCATTCGCCACCACAATTCCTCCCATCAAATCCGCGCCAAATTCGCATCCGCCGGAGTTATTCAGCCGCTCGTTCTCATGCTGTATTCCAGAAATCATGACGCTCGTCATGCTTCGTTGCTTGCGGTTCTCAATCTCGCTTCTAGAAACGAACGGTTAGTAATTGTAATTTGTACAGTTTTTTCGGTTTTCATCAGTTTGTGAGTGACAATTGTTGTTGTGTTTATCCGTACGGTTAGTTTGTTAGGATTTTAGAAGAGTTTGAAGCTCTCAAATAGAGGATATTATCAATGAGTGTGTAAGTTGTAGTTCATATGAACATTCGCCTCTAGAAACGAACGGTTAGTATCACTTTATGACTGCAAATTGTTGTGTTTATCTGTACGGTTAGTTTGTTAGGGTTTTAGAAGAGTTTGAATCTATGATGCAGAGGTTATTAGCATTGAGTGTGTAAGTTGTAGCTAATATGATTGTAGATTTTTATGTTTAGCTGTATGGTTAGATTGTTAGGGTTTTAGAAGAGTTTAAATCTCGGATAGTGAGGATATTATCACTGAGTACGTAATATGAACATTCACATTTAGCAATGAACGGTTAGTAATTTTCGATTTTCAATTTTAATCACTTTGTAGCTGCAATTGTTGTGTTTATCTGTACAATTAGTTTGTTAGGTTTTAGAAGAGTTTAAATCTGCAATAGAGAGGATATTATCATTGAATGCATAGGTTGTAGTTGATATGAACATTGCCTCTAGAAACGAACGGTTAGTTATTTTCGGTTTTCATCACTTTATGACTGTAAATTATTGTATTTGTTAGGGTTTTAGAAGAGTTAGAATTTCTGATGTAGAGGATATTATCTTGAGTGTGTAAGTTGTAGTTGATTTGAATATTTCATGATAATAGTTGTGTTCATCGGTGAAAAGGAGGGGAGGTTGAGATGGTTTAGGCATGTGAAAAGGAGGCAAAAGACGGCACCCGTTAAAGCAGTGGAAACCCTCACCTTGGAGGGGAAGAGGTGTATAGGCAGGCCCAAACTGACTTGGGATGAGCGGATTAGACTTGATTTGTTAGAGTTGCACCTCTCTGAGGACATGGTCCAGGATAGGACTTCGTGGAGACGTAGGATTAAGGTTGAGATTTTTAGGGATGGGAAACGTTATGGCTTAGCGTTGTGTTAGGAGCTTAGATATTCCTACTCTTTAGGTGGACGCTTCTTGTGATTGTATTTGTGTACATATGTTGTTTTATGATGTTATACCAGCTATTTCTTTTGATATGTTACCCTTTCACCACTTCTTTCGTTTTTGTTTTGTCATTCGCAAATTTGTTATTTCATTATCTTTAGTTTTGTTTCTTTGTTGTGTTGGAGCCGGGGGTCTCGTTGGAAGCAGCCTCTCTATTCCTATGGATAGAGGCAAGGTTTGCCTACATCCCACCCTCCCCTGACCCTACTAATTGTTCTGCTATTTGTGGGATTTACTGGATACGATTGTTGTTGTTGTTGTGTTCATCCGTATGCTTAGTTGTTTGAATCTCTGATATTATCATTTACTGTCGTGGCTCATAAATTATCATTGAGTGCGTAAGTTGCGAAGGTGTGTTGTGTTGTGAAATTTGAAGTATTGTGATAATTTAGTGTCTAGCTCTGTACCTGTAGTGCTCTCATGTTAGGGTTTCAATGAAACTAAATTGAATGAAGCCCTGTGGCTATGGTCATGAAGGATTACAACTTTCATCAAGCTATTGTCGCAAAATTTTGGTGAAAAACAACTATCACTATTTTGAAATGTAGTTTTGCCTAATTTCGCTTTGACGATAGTCTGTTAAATTAATTATCTGTCTAACGAGTTCAACATCCGCATTGAATTCCAGAAACAAGGAGCAAATAGTGACAAGTGGCGCGATCCCTCCGCTCGTGGACCTTCTCAACTCACATACCAACACCACCTTGCGAGAACTAGCCACTGCCGCAATATTGACTTTGTCAACGGCCCAACCTAACAAACAAACCATCATAAACTCCGGTGTCATACCACTACTAGTTCAAATCCTCAGTTGTGGGACCGTTCAAGCAAGAGTCGATGCTGTCACCGCCCTTTATAACCTAACAACCTCAAAACAACAACCAACCGTAACCCCTGACGCTAAAGCAATCCCTCCTCTCATCAACCTCCTTAAAGAATGCAAAAAATCCTCAAAGTTCGCTGAAAAAACAACGTTTCTAATTAAAATTGTTTTAAAGTCCGAAGAAGGTAGATTAACAATCACAAACACTGTAGATGGGATACTAACGTTGGTGGAAACGATTGAAGACGGGTCGTTAATTAGCACTGAACATGCGGTTAGTGCTTTACTTACATTGTGTTTAAGCTGCAGAAGTAAATATAGGGAACTTATACTGAACCAAGGTGCGATTCCTGGGCTGTTACAGTTAACTGCGTATGGAACCGATCAAGGCCAGGATATGGCTAGGGCCCTGTTGGACTTGCTTAGGGACTCGCATCCAGAAAAGAGACCGAGTTCAATGGTTGTTGAAAAGATGGTTCATGATATTGCGGCTAGAGTTGATGGCCTAGAAAATACTGGAAAATGATTAGTGCAAGATTTGGTTCAAAGAAGCGCGAGTAAAATTCAGAACCCGACTTGAATGCTTGATTAGTTGTTTTGACTCATAGTTAGAAATTGCGCGTTTTCATCTAAGCTCAGTCTAACCCGTTGTCCAACTCGACTTTGTGTTTTGCCACTTCTAGATTGAAGTATGGCAGATGGGAAATTTCATAACTACAAATGTTTAGCATGAGTTCAATGATGATTTGACCTTTATACATGAGGAAAATGAGCACTGCACGGATTTTAAGTGCAACAAAAGCAAAATGGAGGGGTTCATTTGTAAATATTTTAAATTTGGAGGACTGAATTGTAAATTCTTAATTTTTTATTGGCTGATGATGGTGAGTAAGTTTTTTTTTTTCTAAATAATCAAAACTATGGATTGTAATAAGGTTAGAATGATAATTATAAAAGTGACAATTTCAATCATTTCAATCAATTTAACAATGAACTATTGGAGTTGAGGTAAATTATTTATAACTAGTGGGTTTTCCTGCCCTTAGCAGCGTTGGTACATTTCATTACGGTAATGATACGATACGATACGTGCACTCGGTATAAGAACAGAAAGAGATTAAAACGAATACATGTGTGAATATCACTTTGTTTACACAGGTTATGAATAGTAGCAACCGGCAATGGTTCTACGATACCGGTACCAATGTTATTTAGTCGGAACTGGTTCGGTTAGTCATGATACCGGTAGGAACATCGAGAAACTTATAAAAATAAATACTAGTACCGATGTTCGTATAATATCTTGGTTCTTCACGATAAAAACAAAAAGAAAAAAGTTGTATTGGTCACCTTACCATGGGGGACGGGTGAGACGCATTTAATTGTGAGCACATAGCATATTAATGTGTTTTTGTTACCACATTACAACTATTCATGAAAGAGTATAACTGATTGACGACTATAACCGTCAAGAGTTGGATACTTATAAATGGGAAAACCCATTGCTTCTAGTTGGCACTATTAATTAAGTTGCAGTGATGCAATCAACAACAACAACAACCATACCCAGTATATCCCACAAATAGCAAAAGCTACTTATAGGGTCTGGGGAGGGTGGGATGTAGACAGACCTTGCCTCCATCCCTAAGGATAGAGAGGCTGCTTCCAGAGAGACCCCCGGCTCTAAAACCATCAACATACCAACGCACCAAGTCAATATATATATATATATATATATATATATATATAGAGAGAGAGAGAGAGAGAGAGAGAAAGGTTAACGTACAAAACTGCTTAACGTACGTTAACGTACGCAACGAAAAACAACATGCGTGATTAAGTTTATAACGTGCGTGATTATATATTTGATCAAAATCCCATGCGTGATTACACACATGTATGCGTGATTATATCCAAGTTGCTGAAAGCGTGATTAGGTTTTATCAGTTTTGTACGTGCGTGATTTTCATATTAACGTGCGTAAATTTGTCGCGTACGTTAACGTACGTTAAGCCGTGAAGTACATTATACTTATTCTATATATATATATATATATATATATATATATATAATATAAATAAGAAGTCAGAGAGTATACCAACACACAACATACCAACATACCAAGAAAGTGATCAGATATTGACACAATGTAGTGTAAAACATGTATGATAGGATACAACATCATATGGGTATAAACACAAGAAGACAATCACCTGTAAAGTCACTTAAAAGATAAGAAAAATCTACGTCCCTAAATACACCTAAGACTCTACTGCAATATCTTCTAGGAGTCTTTAACCCTAATTCTACGCCTCCACGAAGTCCTATCTTGGGCCATGTCCTCAGAAAGGTGCAACTCTAATAAGTCATGCCTAATTATCATTAATGATAAGTGATAGCTGATCTTAGTTACCACTAATGATTAGTTTCAACTTCCAACTAACCATTATTTTTCATTTCGGATCACCCCAATGGAGACGTCTCTTAAACGCACCAGAAGCACTACCCCTTTGGCCAGTCCCGCCAAAGGGGTGATGCCCAATATTAGGTTAGAATTGTTAGACATCTTAATTTGTAAGGGGGTTTATAATCAATTTTTTATTTTATTTTAACTAAATACTAAAATGAGTAAAATCACCAACGTCACACATAATTGCATAACCCTTACTCCCACTAACCGCTAATTTGAATTATTATAGTAAGTGGCTTTGTATCATAACGTACATTGGAGATGACTTTGAAAGTGACCAGACCGTTATATGTCATTATCCTAATTAAATTCCAAAACACATGAAAACCTACGTTTGGTGAATATTCTATCCTATACTAGGCATGTGATTGGTTGGTCTTATGAAATTAGAATGTCTAATTCGGATACATGCATGTTAAAATCCGAAAAAACCTTAAAATCAAATTCACCGGATATTATCTGAATTCGAAATGTTCTTATAAACGAAGTGGATGGGTGGTCAAACATGGACCAGTTCAATTCTTTTTAAGCCTGTGTGAAGTGGTTTAACGCCTCAACCTACGTCAGCATGCTTGGGCGTTAAACACAGCCCTATGGGCATTATGAGAGCGTTAAGGGTTAGAGCGTGAATGTTATAACAAGTGTGAGTCTGGGTGCCAACTCATTACACCTGGTCTAAACTGCTTTCAAAATTTCATTCACCGGTGCATTTGTTATTTTAAATTCCATATTTGTTTATTCATGCTCCATATTTTGTTAAAATCATAAACTTACACTAAAGTTTAAAGCAATCCCATATTTTGTTTTAAATCATTCATATATATATATATATATAATTTTATATAAATTATTTTAATCATTTAATGATGTAATCGAAATCTCAAAATCGCTTCGACCAAGTGGACCGCTAAGGTGGCTGGTTTAATTTAATGACCGGTTCAGTTATGAAAAATGCTGGAATTCGGAATTCAATTAAGTGTTAAATGGACATACATACCAACAAATTTACAGAACCTAATCATCTATCTATACCATTTGTCCGTCGACGATCGAAGTGAAGACGTGCCGTAACAAATTTCAAAGTCGAACGCGGCTTCCCTTATCGCTACAAGTTGCAAACCAAAACTGCATATTGGGTCTGTCTGATCATCCATTTCCTCATTTATACAACTTTTTGCAACAATTAGTTTGTCTTATTCAACATTATAACCTCTCTCCAAATTTATGATCCAGCTGCTACATTTTGGGGTGCTAACACTTTTAGAACCTAAACGCTTCGGGTTTGACTCAACGGGTCATAATCATAAGCATCGCCCGCCTTCACAAACCGTCCTTTCACACGCTTTCTTACATCCGCCCGTTCCTTTCGTGTAGCATATCTTACTCTCTTGTCAAATCTGTAAATCATGTTAAAAAAAAAAAAAAAAAAAAAAACAGTTTCTGTTATAAATAATTACTTTGTCAGCTAAAAATGTATATTGGTTACAATAATAATTCATTTTATTATGGGTGATAAACGGGTCGTGTCTGCGGGTTGACAGGTTCAACTTGACCCGAACCCGAAAATTATGTCATACAAATGAACCGGACCCGAACACGACCCGAATATTCGCAGGTTGACCCGAACACGACCCGTTCAACACAAATGTGTATAATGCAATTACATTTTAATTATGAAATCTTTATGTCAATTTCTCTGTTCAAGTTATAATTTTATTTTAGCATAAAATACACATCCAATATAATTTATGACATAAAATATATTGTAAAAAAATATAATGAAATGGGTAAACGGGTCAACCCGCCAACCCGACCGGGTTGACACGAACCCGGACCCGTTTAGCTAAACGGGTTGCGGGTTCAACTTGAAACTGACCCGGACCCGTTTAGACTAAACACAAACCCGCAAATTCCATGTTAGGTCCGTGTCATGTTTTCGGGTCGTGTCAGAATTTCACACCCCTAATTTTCTACACAAAATGATAAAAAAAAAAAACGGTTTTATTCACAAATAACATATTGGGTCATTTTTTTTTAATTTTACCCATATGACCCGTAAGAAATAATAATAACCCGACCCAACCCATTAATAAGTATTTGGGTGAAAATTACCACTTCCAACTTGAGTAGTAAAAAGACTTACTTTCGCATTTTCTTTTTTTCCTTGTAACGTAGGACTGCATCACTTCTGCTACCCGAAGGGGTGGTGGCTTGATCACGGGCCAGGCCAGGGCCGGGGCCCGAGTTGTACCATGGTGGCTCGCCCAAGAAAAGCATAGAAGAAGCCTCTTGATATTCATTAGCACTGCTTTCCCCAGTGAGACTTGAGAACGAGATATTCGAGTGTTGCCTTGCATAACAAGGCGGCGGTTCTGTTTTACAGCTCATTAACGAGTCGGCTGATGCCGCATTACTGCATGCGGGTTGCGCTTGATTTGCGTGTCCTGTCGAAGATTCCTAACCACAAAAACAAAAGTAAATAACCAAAATCACCACCTTTTTGAAGTAGGGGCAAATGACTCAAGCTTTTATGAACATCCTCGATACATAGAACGAGCCGAGCTTGAGCTTGTTCGAAAGTATTAAGCGCACTAGTTTGAATACAATGGCTTAACGGAAACATGTAACACATCAAGCAACCGCATCTTGTTTTGTGCTACTTGATGATAAATTTAAGAGTAAATTACAAAAATCATCCTTTATGTATGTCACTTATTGCAAACTGTGTCCTTTGTCTTCAATAATTACAGAACGTGTACTCAATGTTTGCAAACCCTTGCAAGTTATGTCCTTTAGCCCTAACTCAGGTAATTTTTTGTGGTTAAATCTGACCAAATAGACCCCACATGAGGGTATTTTGGTCATTTTACTCTCATGTGGGGTCCATTTGGTCAGATTTAACCACAAAAATACCCTCATGTGGGGTCCATTTGATCATATTTAACCACAAAAATTAACTGAGTTAGGGCTAAAGGACATAACTTGCAAGGGTTTGCAAACATCGAGTACGTTTTTTGTAATTATCGAAGAAAAATGACATAGTTTGTAATAACTGACATACATAAAGGACGATTTTTGTAATTTACTCTAAATTTAATCATATCGACGATAAATTTTAACGGATGGTGAATGACGTACTACCTTTCCAGCATACGACGATTCAGCGCCACCAAACAAACTATCAATCCCGTCTTTTGCAAAAAGATGTTCAGGATCATTATGGCCTACACCAAAGAGCTCTTCATAATTCTCGATGCTCAAGTCAACTTCATCCATACTAAAGTCAGCATAGAATCCGTCATCGTCAAGAACCGGCTCGGGGTCTTTTGTCCCCGAATGCGATATCTACATACAAACGTAATCAGAATCATAGGGGGCGTTTGGATGTGCGTTTTGAAAGCAATTATGTAGACTTTAATAACCAGAATCAAATAATGTTAGTAAAGATGCTATCTTGGATAGGGATGGCAATCGAACCCGTTGGGAAAACCCGAAACCCGACACATTTGGGACGGGTCTGAGGTCGGGTAATCGGGTGTGAGATTAGTTTTTGTTTTTTTCGCGGGTTTGGGATTTGGTGATGTACCCGTTTACCCAACCCGATTACCCGATAAAGTGTACCCGTTTACCCGACCCGATTACCCGATAAAGTGTACCCATTTACTCAACTGTATACGGGTATAGTTTCTATTATTTTCTTAAATATGTATATGTATATGATATATCTGTTATTAGCATACACTATTTTTGGCATCTATACATTTGAGTATTTATTTATATACGTATACATCTTGGTATTTTATTTATATACATTGTAGTTATTGATGTATTTTTTATAATGATAATGCTAAATGTAATGGTTAGTAGTTACCCGATAGATACCCAGCGGGTTTTGGGCTGAGTATACCCAACGGGTAATTTTTAAAAATCAATGGGTTTACCCGATACCCGACGGGTAATTACCCAATAGAAACCCGACGGATTTGGGACAAATTTATCTAATCAGGTTAGGGGTTGGGATTACCTAAACCCGTCCCAAACCCCGCCCCATTGCCATCCCTAATCTTGGATTTGTTAACGACTAAATTAACATAAACGGATTAGAATTCACCTTCGATGCGGAAGAACATACGTGTCCAACTTGTTGAACTATAACTTGTGGCTTACTATCGACATGAATACCCACGGGACCCGTCCAAACATTTGAATTATTTCCGCTTGCAGGAAAATCTTGATTGTTATTATTATTATTATTATTATCAGCAATGCTCAATGAGCCCATTTCTTGCTCACAAGTCGACCCGTCCGAAATAAATGACCACATGGAAGAAAGTTCTACAGCGGACGGGCAGCCCGAATAGCAATTCAACGTCTGTTTACTGTGCTTTGTTGACCCGTTATGACCGACCCAATCACAGTTTTGACAAAGCGAGACTTTTTCTTCGATACATCTAACCAATGCGGGTTGTGAATTGCATCTATCACATACAAGTGTCCTCGAATGGCGTTGCGATAACGCGTTTGCCGAATGAACAATGCGATCACACGATAAACATAAGTACGCTGCATCTGATCTACAATACACCATTGATCTTGCTTCCCCACAATGATCACAATTGTATCCCATTTTCTCGCTCAATGTTCGACTTGTTCAACGAAACCTGCAACAAGCATACGAAAAATAAGAAATTTGATCGAGAAAATGGAATTTTGCTACTTTTTTACCAAAAAAAGGACACACTTTATTGATTCAGAATATGTTCTAAAGTACCGAAAAAAGGGTCGATTTAAGAACAATTTATTCTAGGATTCGAAAAAGGGTCGATTTACGAACAATTTATTATAGGATTCGAAAAACATATCTGATAAGTCGAATATAGTATATTTGCCAGCAATGATTAAAGAGAATATCTTTTAACATGATTGGAATCTTCATCTATAGAATGTTATAGCAAAGTTATAAAGGCTTTCTTTAGCAGGTTTAAACCCTAAACCAGATTGCCTGCATACAGATTAATTACTCTGCAAACTGCATACAGCAAATACATCTCGAAATTGTGCACACACACACACACACACACACACAGATATATATATATATATATAAGGGAAGGCTAGACAGAAAACCCTTAAATTTTTAGAAAACTCTGGAAACTCAAATCTCCCCCCATTTTTACCCAACCTCCCGACATTTTTTTTTTTGAAAAAAATAACACAGGTAATATACATGTTTTAAAGTGTTTTGGAACAAAAAAAAAACAAAAAAGCGCCGAAGGGATGTTTTTAAAAAAAATAAACAAATTTCAGCAATGTCCGGTTGCCTAACATGTGTTAGGCACAAAAGACAGAAACTTGCTGATTTTTTTTTTTTAAATCATTCCTTCGGCGCTTTTTTGATTTTTTTGGCCCAAAACTCTTAAAAACATATATATTACATGTGTTATTTTTTTCAAAAAAAAAAAATGTCGGGAGGTTGGGTTTTCTAGGGTTTTCTATATATATATATAGGGTTTTCTATATACCCCTCCCCTATATATATATATATATATATATTAACATATACATACATGAATTATATTGAATTCTGCTGGAAAACTTAAAATCAATGACAACAAAAGCTTCACAAGTGCAAAAAAGTCAAACAAAAAGGATGCATGATAGATCAAACTTGTAAGAATCAAACTCAAACTGAGAATATAAACCCTAAACTAAAACACAGATCAACACACAACAATCAGGTCAACACAACAAGAAGAGCTTAAATTTTGACAAAAAGAATCAGTTTTTATGCAAAAAAGGGAGCAAATTCAAATCAAGAAATCAAACCCACAACTTAAAGATGAAGAAAAACAAAAAAGAACCCATTTTTATGAAAGAAAAACAGTCAAAACCCAGAAAGCTTACTGGTTTGTTGAACCCCAGATGGGCTGCAGGTGGATTTAGTTGCAGGATATGATAAAGATCAGAACTTTCTGGAGTTGTTATGTTTGGATGTGTTGTGAGTTGTGAGGTGGGTGTTGGTTCTGGATTTGTTTACTGTTGGTGTGTTAGATATCTGACAACACAAAATTTCCCAATTGGCAAAAAGTGCAGAGAGAGAGAGAGAGAGAGAGAGAGAGAGAGAGAGAGACTATGGGTGGGTTGGGAAAGGTGGGGCCTTGTCATTTTCATGACATTGGAAAATTAGGCCCTCTTACCGAATTCTTTGGGTCAATTGCAACTTTAGTCCCTTTATTATATGATAGTACAATGATTTTAGGTTTTTAGTCAATCAATCATAAACGCCTTGCTTGCGGTATGCTCGTATAGTGTATATATGTTTGGGCGCTTGGGGGGCAGAAGTGAAAGTGCACTAATTTTAACGTTATTTTACTAATTTCGTGAAAATGACGATAAAAGAGGGGGATGATTAATCATGCATCATGTGGTGGCGTTGATAGCCGACAGACAAGGGGGTACATGCACTAATCGGTGTTTGTCTCAAATGCTGAGTGTTATGTGCCTTATGTCCAAGGCTTGATGCCAAACTAGAATCGAGCCGGAGGTCTCATTGGAAGCAGTCTCTCTATTCCTACGTGGTAGAGGTAAGACTGTCTACATCTCACCCTCCTCAGACCTTACCTTAGCTTTGCTATTGGTGGGATATACTGAATATGATGATGATGATGTGTCTATCAATCATAAAATCTTGGTTAGTGGGTTAAAACTGGATTTAATCGGATCGGGACCGGTTAGGGTGGACAGAGTCTGCCCTGGAAGCATCATCATCAATGAAGCCGTCCACCTCACACTAAATAGTTGGAACTGGACTCAAGATCGGGATGTTGCAGGAGATAAAGACAGAGCAGGGGAGAAAAGTGTGTAAGAGAGCATGGAGAAGACGGTTGCAAGTGGTGCATGAACATAACCTCTATCGTGCGGTTGCTGCGTCTTTTTTCCTTAGAGGGATCATCTTGTGTTCACTCTGTGGACCCTTTTGTATATTATGATTCTTAGTCTATAGTGTGGAAAGGCTGGTTTTCCGCTCTATCCAGTTTAATATACACACACCTAGTTTAAAATATTGTTTTTTATTCTTTAATGAACAATGTTGTTGTAGTAATGATTATACTTGTATCACTATCCTAGAGGTTTCAGTCTAGAGACCTAATTTAGAACCAAATCCGTTTTAAGTTGACTCCAAACCTACATTGATATGATATTATGTGCTCAACTTCTTGGATCCACTTTTTGGTTTGATGTGGACCATTGTACACCCCTACTTGGTTACTTCCTTTAAGTTGTTCCAATAACAATTTTTTTCTATCCATTTATAACTAAGTAAATCTTTCAATGATATATGTCTAGAATGTTTTACACTTGCTAAAGAAAATGAAAGGTGTGAAACAATGTTTGTTGAAAGTTAGGAATTGATTAAACACGAATATTGTTATATTCTAACTAGACCGTTAAACAAGAACACTTAGGTTGTCATATGTTGGAGTGAATATTAAAAAAAAAATGTGAAATCTTGATTTTATTGAGCTTCTTATTATGTTTAAACACTTTTAAAATGACCTAAATTAAATGGAGCTTTAGTGGGTGTGATTTTAAAAGTGAATTCAATAACTATTCCTTTACATTTAAATGATTTCTATTTTATTCTATTCTCAAGACAAGTTAAAAAAAACTATATACCTACCATTTCAATTATCATTATTATTACAAGGGGTAGGCTAAATGTACCCCCTCTTGTTACTTTTTATACCCCCCTTTCCATAAAATCATATTAAAACATGTAATATTTACCCCCTATACAAATCATCATTTTAAAAAATATTCTTTTTGTTACAAAACAAATTCAAAAGTGTAAAAAAAGATTACAGACGTTTTTTTAAATATTTGATTCTTAATTTTTATTTATATCATATTTTTAAAAAAGTTTTCATATATTGTTTCTAAAGACACTTTCTCAAATAGTATTTTGATTATGTTTTCTTATTGAACATCTTTACAAATAAATAATAACATTTTTTCTTATAAAAATAATAAAAAAGGGTTTTGAACTTTCTTTTTTAAAAAAAAAAATCTATATTATGTTTTTTCCTCGTCTAGTTTGTATTTTAAAGGTCTTACTTTTATCTTTTTAATACTTTAGACGTGTTTATAATATAATTAACAATTATTATGTATCAAAAAAGTAAAAAAAAAAAAATCTTTTAAAATAGCGTTTACAGCCCTAGCACATATTAATCATTCAAACCATCTATGTAAGTGAACAAATAAACAATAGATACTAAAATTATTTTATCAAACTATAAATTAACAATCTATAAAAAATCAAATTTAATTAGTGTAAAAAGTATGTTATAAACAAGTTAAAACCAGTTTAAGACTTGGATCGAAGTGAACACTTTTCTAAAGCAAAGCAAAACAAATGGATAGGTTTGATTCACAAATATTTTTCCGTTCTTCATTTAAAAAATATATTAAACTAGTTGAATTCGAAAATACATGTGGATTTTTTTGTAATCAAAAGTAGGGCATTTGAAACCAAAAGTCACGTAAAAGCATAAATTTAATTACGAATAATCATCGATTTTTGACCACGCATCAGATACTCACTTCAAGTCGTTTCAAAATAAAAAAACCATTTTAAAATATTAAAAATAATAAATATAAGACATTTAAAATACAAACTAGACAAGAAAAAAAATATAATGTAGACTTTTATCAAAAATAAAATTCAAATCTTTTTTATTATTGTTTTTATATGAAAAAGGTTATTAGTAATTTGTAAAGATGTGCAATAAAAGAAAACATTATCAAAATACTATTTGAGAAAGTGTAAAAAATATCTGAAAACTTTAAAAAAATAACGTTTTTTAAATAAACATAAAAAATAAACAATTAAAAAAAAATGTCTATAATATATTTTTACTCTTTTAAATTTGTTTTGTAACAAAAAAGAATAATTTTAAAAAATATGACTTGTTTAAGGGGTAAATATGACAAGTCAAAACTTATTGTCATTTCACGTTACATTTTTTTGTTTTTTTGTTGATTCGCCACATATATGCTTACCACCGTAGTTTCATTTCTATGTTTTACATTTGAAATTACCAGCAAAACAATCAAACGATGTCATTTTTTTAGAACTTCTAAACACATATTATAACAATGACTTAAAAAAGGAAAAAGAGAATAAGTATCATGTGTTTCTAATACACCATACCTAGACATCATGTGTCCCATTATCACAAATGTGGTTGCATTTTTCCTTCTAAAGCTCTAATAAAAATGACAATAAATTTTTTTAGTTTTCGCATATGATAAAGAGGGTGCTCACACTTAAGAAAATAAGCAGATATGCAAACATTCTTTAAGTTGGAGGACCAAGATGTAACTTTGCTTATGTTTAAGGACCACTGATAAAATTAAATCATTTTTGTCTGAGTGCTGCAAATCTATCTGCTAAAATATATAATTAAGAATCTTATCCTTCATATATTTCGCTTTTTATATTTGTTTAAATGAAATAAAAAACTTTTCTTTTTGGTGCTTTCTGGACCCACCATCTTGTAAAGTTCTTACCTTTAAGATTATTCAATTAGTTAAATGGGGTCCACTTAGTTTTAAATAATTTATAGTTAAAAGGGGTCCACTTAGTTTTAAATAATTTATATGATGAAAACATATATTTATTCTGGAGAAAATTCCAAAGAGTAGGTTTTAAGAATTTAAGGTATAATATACGCCGTAATATATACAAGTACTATAAATAAATTTTTAAATGATTTTTTATATGTATAAACAAATACAATATTTAATCACACTTTGATTTTATGATCACATCGTTTTCTTTTACTTGTCATCCAAGCCAATAAATAAACATCAAAACAGAGTTTTTGAATTTATAAATGTAATAATATTACTATATTGCCGTCAAAAAGAATATTACTATATATTTTGGCATAGAGTAAATTGCCAAAATCGTCCCTGAGTTTTGGACATGTTTGTCATTTTTATTTAAAACAACTTTTTTGTAACATATAGTCCTTCATTTTTTTGGATTTTTTTTTGTCATTTTCATCCAAACGTCTGACTTTTTTTTTTGCCAAAATCATCCCTGAGATTTGAGAATTTTTTGTCATTTTCATTCAAATGATTAATAGAAAAAATAAAGCAAATTAGATGTTTGGATGAAAATGACAAACAATCCTAAAAGTGAATGACTATATTATACAAAAAAATTATTTTAGATGAAAATGACAATAATGCCCAAACCTCATTGACGATTTTGACAATTTACTCTTTGGCATATTTAACATATAATTTGTTAGAGTATGTGTTAGGGTAAGATATGAAATATTGAAATGTGAGCTAGTTTTCAGTGTTGCCTTAATTATTATTATTATTATTATATTTATTTAATATTTTTAACGGAAAATTTCATACTTCTTATGAGACTTGAAACTAAGACCTCATCTTTAAGTGTATTAAAAGGTTTTTGCCTTTTAACAAAACAACCAACTCCAGTAATATAAATATTTAATTTACATAATATTCTAATTTTAATTTGTGATTAAATAGTAAAAAAAATTAAGAAGGTAACAAAAAAAAACACAAAATTCATTTTATCATTTTAACTACTACAAAATACTAAAATAGTAGACATAAAATACTAAAATTGATCATAGTCTGTCTTCAATTAAACTCCATCAAATCCATGTGAACGTTGTTATGCATTTCTCTATTGTTAGCGTCTAAAGATTTGATTGTTTCTCATCAGCGCTAGATGATGGTAACCCGTAGGGACGTCACCTTCCTAGTTTTGGTAATTCGCTTTCACTTTATCCTCCAAGATCATATTATGTAAAATTATGCAAGGCGTCAAGCGTACATTACATTCTTTATACCCCCCCCCCCCCCGTGTCGGATTGGCCAAGATAGCCCAACGCTTCTTCAAAACTTCGAATGCGAAACGACGCCTAAAAATAGTATCACCATACATGGGTCATTAAAAAAAGTGACGCACCAAAAGATCATTAGCAGCCTCACAATCCTAGCTAAGTAGAGGTCGTCTTATAAGCGGATGTGAACTTTCAGCATAGTGAGTTAAAAACTCATATCGTCGTTTGAATTGCCTCTATAAATAGCTCATTTTCCTCGGACGAATTCGACAATAATAATAGATCAATATTTTTTTTAAAAAAAAATTGAAGATTGCTTAGAGTGAATATGATTGAGCATCAACGTGAGAGATGAGAAGAAAACAATTTTTGATAGGAATTTGTAGAACAATATTTAAATTTTTTTGTTTTTGTTTTTAATTTCTTCAAGTCATTGGCTAGTTGGTACACGCACCCACACAACCCAGCGGTTCTCGAACCCCCCCCCCCCCCCCCCCGCCGCCCGTGATTGCCTTTGTATACATTGCCTTCGCGCTCGGTCTGTAGCGATGTTGTGCACCCAAAAAGCTTATGTGACAGGGCTTAACCCCCTTCCCCCACAACTCATAGGGGTGGGCATCGTCTCTAACATTCCCAACCTTCCCTCCCTTTTACGTTAGTGCCACATTATTATTTCTTTTTGTTCCACTTCATTAAACCATGAAAATTGTCAATTTGTATATCACATAGTGTTAGGGGTGAGTGTCTTCTCTAACATCCCCAACCTTCCCTCTCTTCCACATCAATGCCATTATATTTTTTGTGTTGCATCCCTAAAACAACTGCCCCCCACCCCTCATAAAAAACCCTACTAAAACCCTCCCAATACAAATCCTTCTTTTCAAATCCATTCTTCAAATCAAACTTTAGTTACACCTTTTGCCATCAAAAAAGGGAGAAATTGATGATGTGACCTAAATATTTTGAGGAGCATGTAGCCCATTGTAGGCACTCTCAGGGTTTAAGTATCGACGTGATTTGGTTAGGGATATCCTTTTTGGCATATTCAAACGTGCTTAGATTTATGCTTATAAAGAGGCACCAACGAATTTCTTAACAGTCCCATTGGAAAGAAGATCTACCCTCATACCAGCCGACATTTTGGTCTATGGATGTATAGGAGAAAAAACCGTGTGTGTGGATCTAACAAGTGTTTCTCCTCTTGTGGGCTTGGGGGTAGTGCTTTTACAGTGGGTCTAACTCCTTTAAAAGTTGTTTCGGGTAAAGGGACCAAACACGAGAAAACGTGCCTTAAAAACCAGCACGTGTTTATCCTATTTGCTTTGGATATTTTTGGTTTTCTTGCGCTAGAGGCTGTGAACCTACTTAGTCGAATCCAAAAGGTCATGCATGGTAATGTTCTTACCCCGAGATCTATGGACGTAGTTTTTAAAAGACTTTGTTTTGCTATTCAAAAAGGGGTAGCGTTTACCTTCTATTTCAATATAAAAGAATGAGCAACTTGTTACTTGAAGCTGGTTCGATCGCGAACTTTTAGACATTCATCAATCATCTCTAGAACTTCGCTTATCAAATATCTTCAATTTCATCTGAAGGTAATGGAGTGGAGTTGTTGTTAATACACATTCGTATAGACAAATGATGTTTTAAAGCTTAGGTGAGTATATATGAAATTAAAAAGGTTTAGAGAGTGATGTATATAACTTTCCATTTGTTTTTCTTATTTTGAAACAAAAAATGTTGCACATCGTACCGATACCATAAAGATATATTTTAGGTTTTAGTCTCACCTCTTATACTATAAATAATATACATCTTTAACCATTTTTGGTTAATCATTATGTTTTCTCTAATAACTTGCGTTCGTCAATAATTTAAAAAAAAAACTAAATATGTAGTTGTGTAAAGAAAAATCCAATGTTCCGATATAAAGTTTATTGAAAACAGAGTTGTATTCAAAACAAATTAATTATGATGAATAGTAACCTAGCCATTAGAAAACATACCACGTGTCATTTGTCTAAGTTTTTTTTTCATTTGGGATAATCATGAAAATAAACAAGTTGAGCAAGCGAATCATCAAAATAGACGTTGATTGTCAACTACAACTTAGCCGACGTTTCTTGTCGGCTTAGCCTCCAAATTTGTTGACTTAACTCCCAAACTGTTGGTTTAGATGGCGTTAAACTTGACGCCTATTTTTGTGATTTTACTGGTGAACTTGTTTATTTTCTTGATTTTCTATTTTAATTTCATCTCTTATACTATTAATGATATACACTTGAACCAATCTAGTTTTAAATCATTTTGTTTTTCTCTACTAACTTGCATTTGAAAAGCTATTTAAAACAATGAATACCAACTTATGTTTAATAAGTTTTTCTCCATTACCCGACATATATTTAATTAAAAAATTGAGTTGTATTTGAAATAAAGTTTTCTTTTTAGTACTGTAAACTACACCGAGTGTCGGTTAATGAACCAAATTGGTAACATATATCATGTGTCCTTTAAAAAAATCAAGTTTTTGGTTTCAGCCTTTATACTATAATAATATACACATTTAACCCATTTAATTTATCTAATAACTGGTGCTCTTTAAATATAAAAAATATAAAAAATAGCAAAATATGCATTATATTTAATCTTTATTTTCAACGTATATAAGTTTTGTTGAAAACAAAATTGTATTAAAAATAATGTACTTTTAATCGTAAACTACTTTAAGTACTGCTACGGTAACGAACCCAACCGATATCGACCGAACAACATCGGTATCGTTATCAGACAGATCGTACTACTTTAATCGTAAGCTACTTTAAGTACTGCTATGGTTTTCGATTGATGTAACACACGTGTTAATATTCCTTTAGCCATATCAACCGACTTTATTTTTTATAATTTATCTTTTGATTGCATGGGGCACCATATGTATATAATTAAATTGGTAAATAAACCTTTGTTATATATTGTGCGATATATATATATATATTCCCAATCAGACAGATACTAGTGTATCCACAAAACAACGTGTGTAAAGGAGATGGTAAAGATTTTATATTACATACGTCAATTGTATTCAAACACGTAAATTGTATCATGATAACACTAATCAATCAATCATCATCATCATACTCACTAATCAATGTCTCTTTAATTTCACACTACAACTATAATTAAAAATTATTCCATATATCATGAGCATCACTACAATCTTACAAGCAACCACAAAAGAAGTGTTTCGAACGTAAGTACAAACTCAAAATAGAAACGCTTTTTATAATAGAAGAAGCAATATTGTTTTCTGATTGATTATACATACATATATATATATATATATATATACATATACATATTAATTTGAATTCTTTATGAATAGTAATTCAAGTTAAATTATTATACATATTAATTTGAGAATGGGGATCCTGCGGAAAGCGTGTTTTTCCTTGAAAGTCTAGGAAGCGATCTGGTCCATCCAATGGGTGTGTTTAAGGGTTGAGATTAAATCAATGGTAATCTTGTAATATTTGAGTTTAATTAATTGATTGTTTTAAATGAGTAGGGGCAATTTTGTCAATGGCCATGTTTTTAATCAATCAAAAAAACTGTCAGGCAATCACAACTCCTATTTTCACGCGAATTTCCCTCTCTCTCTAAACCCACATTCGGAAACCCCCAAAATCATACCAAATATACCTAAAATCATGGATGAAGATAAGAGATTTTCCTTGTTCTATATACGTAAGATCAAGCTTTCATTGTACTACGTGTTTTACAAAGCGATTACGGGTGATTCTTGTTTGTCATTGACGGTATTTTGTTGGTTGCAGGGAAGAGATTCAAAAAGCAGGAAACTTTGGAAAGGATAGATAGCAGCGGAACAGTTACCGGAAGCCGATCGAAAGCTGTGGCGAAAACTGCTGATGTAAAACACATTATGATGTAATGTGATCATCAAAAAACACAATGTGATGTAATGTGACAAAGACAATAACATAAAACACATTCAGAGTGTTAAATTGCAAAAGAACTGTTAAAACACAACCTGATTATATACAAAACACAAGTGTATGAATCTGAATGCTAAAACACAACTGTACGAATCTGCTTGCTGTTAAAACACAACTGTATGAATCTGAATGCTAAAACACAACTGTATGAATTTGCTTGCTGTTAAAACACAACTGTATGAATCTGCTTGCTGTTAAAACACAACTGTATGAATCTGCTTGCTGTTAAAACACAACTGTATGAATCTGAATGCTAAAACACAATTGTATGAATCTGCTTGTTGTTAAAACACAACCGTATGAATCTGAATGCTAAAACACAACTGTATGAATCTGCTTGCTGCTAAAACACAACTGTATTAATTTACTTGCTGTTAAAACACATCGTCAAGAAAACGGAGATGATACGAACAGTATTTGAATGGTGATGATGAACTCGGAGATGGTGGCGATGGAGAAGTGTTTGATGATGACGAAGACGAAGAAGGAGAAGGTTGCGAAATACAAAAAATCTTGGAGAAATAGTTTCCATAATTATAGGCATTGTTAGTTAATGAGAGATAAAATTCCAAAAATAAAATAAAATGTCAAATTACACAAGTGCCCTTTTAGTTAAAATCCCTCCATGCCACGTGTCACATTCTTATTGCTTCCTAGACTTTCTAGGAAAAACCCACTTTCTACCCAACTCCTACTCTTAATTTGAAATCTTCATGAATAGTATTATACATATTAATTTGAAGTCTTCATGAATAGTAATTCAAATTAAATTTAATAATAAACCATTATAAATTCATCACGATTCCATGGATATGATATTTCTAAAATTATTATTGTAATATGGTTTGTAAATATTTAGTTGTTCTATACACATTAAAAACAAACTCATATTTTCTTATGGTATGGGTTTTGATAATTATAATACAACTTTGTCTACAATAACTAAATCGATATCTAGGGATGGCAATGGGTCGGGTTTGGGACGGGTTTAGGTAATCCCAAACCCAAACCCGATTAGATAAGCTTGTCCCAAACCCATCCCAAAACCCGTCGGGTTTCTAGCGGGTAAATACCCATCGGGTATCGGGTATACCCACGGGTTTCGGGTAAACTCGTTAATTTAAAAAG
This sequence comes from Helianthus annuus, assembly GCF_002127325.2. Lineage (NCBI taxonomy): Eukaryota > Viridiplantae > Streptophyta > Magnoliopsida > Asterales > Asteraceae > Helianthus > Helianthus annuus. The sequence continues at coordinate 14,072,335 of NC_035443.2, forward strand.
ATTACTCGTTGGGTATATTCATCTCAAAACTCATTGGGTATCTATCTGGTAACTACTAACCGGTTACATTTTGTATTATTATTATAAAAATATATATCAAATAACTACAATGTATACGGAACAGAATACCTATATGTGTAAACAATGGATGTATCATATATATATATATATATATATATATATATATATACATATTAATAATATAAAAGAAATTATATCGGGTATACAATCGGGTAAACGGGTACTGAAGGGGTAAGGTCCCAAAAACCTCATAAAAAGGATTTGAGACCATACCACAAACTGGCCTTTCAACCTTTTAACCTTGCGCGGCCGCGCATTGATCTTACAAAAGGGAGAAAGTAATCAACAAATTATAGTCGCGCGCTCAAAGGAAAGCATAAAATCCTTGCGCCTTCTTCCATTGAAATCCTGAGATCAATACTTCCGCCCAAATATCCAAACTCGGATATCATTTTACCCAGACTTGGGATTTATTCATTTGTGTACACACAGTAAGGTGTCACACTAGATTACAGCAGTAATCTTCTAGAAAGAATATGATCGTGCACCACCCAGACGGTTATAACCGTCTGGACACATGTCATTACCACAAGCATCCCTGAAATCACAACAAAAACATGCAATTGGAGAATGATCTCCACTTAATCACTTTCCACGTGGCAATCCCCCAGCCATAGATCAAACCACGATCCGTGTGCATTCACATCGGATCGAGGCAACTTAACGTGGGATTAAAGAACTTAATGGAAGAAAATATAACCGCTACGGCGTTAGCATCTTCCGTCATCTTTTCAATAACAGGTTTTCCCTCCCAAATTCCCGGTTATAAATACGAGAACTGTTCAGGTATAAACTCAGATCACACTCACTTCTCAAATACTATCTCTTCTCCATTACCAATACTTATTCTCACACCGGAGTCGGGTCAAGGAGAGAACCCTCTTCTCCCCTTGGCGAGGCTAACGGTGCTCTTTTTTGCAGAATCACCGGAGAAGAAGTTCGGTAGCAACTGAATCAACCGAGAGAGAGCTAACCCTTTTATGCGGATTCAAACCCCCTAGATATTTCGGTTCCGACCATTTATCTAGTGTTTCTTCATTGGCGCCCACCGTTTTCTCAGTTTTTCTAGTTTCTACCTCGTTTCGATTCAGTTCATTCCATTTTTCTGTTTTTGCACATGGCAGAAAATTCGTCATCTCACCGGCAATCTGGTCCTCGACCAAAAGTGGGAAACAATTTCCAAATAGAAGGATCCCCAGAACGTTGGGTTAACAGATGCCAAGCTGCTTTAAACACAATCGTTATGCAAATCGCCAGATCTGATTTCCCAAACATCAGATCTGGAAAAGAAATCAGTACTACAGAATTGGACCCATCAACACCACGTTGGGGGGATATCCAATCCAGCCAATCCAGAGATAGCAGTTATCAGAAACAAATACACATGGTTCAAGGAGGTCCATCACGAAGACCAAATAAACGAAACTATGATCAACATTGGAGAGAACAGCAAGTCGTGTTCCCTGTTGTTCCTGGGGGACCCTCAGGAAGAACGACCAGTGATTATCACTGGTATTTTCGGTCATTACCGAACGGACTATATGTTCATAGATCCAGGAAGCTCGATGGATATCATATACGAACAATGCTTTAAACAGCTCGATTCAGAAGATAAAGCGCGTTTAGAACCGGTCGATTTTCCCCTCACCGGATTCTGTAATGAAGCTGTATTCCCATTAGGGCAAATCGCTTTCCCGGTGACTTTATCAGATGGCAAACATTCACGAACAGTTACAGTCAATTTCATGGTCATGCCAGCAACATCACGTCATGATGTTTTGCTCGGAAGAAGGTCACAAAGAGAATTCAGCATGATCACTTCCATTCCACATGCTGCTTGTGGATTTCCGACAGAAACCGGAGTTGCAATTCACTATTCAAGCAAAGAAGTCATGTCTGTGGACGATGAACCACCAGCAAAGGTAGTCAAATCTTCGGCACCAAACGAACCGGAGAAATGGGTTCTGAACAACGAATACCCAGAGCAGACCATTCTGCTAGGACAAGCCATTTCACCAGCAACACGCATACAACTGAAAGAGTTGTTGTCTAACAACAAAGATATATTTGCCTGGTGCCCAGCAGACATGACTGGAGTTCCACGCGACATCGCGCAGCATTGTCTAAACATCAAACCATCAGTAGAACCTGTTGCTCAGGGGCGGCGCAGCTTCAGTGAAGAAAAAGCAAAAGCGATGGATGAGCAAGTGACAGAGTTACTCAATGCGGGAATCTTGCGCGAAGTAAAATACCATACATGGGTCGCCAACCCAGTAATGGTACAAAAACATAGCGGCGGGTGGAGAATGTGTGTCGACTTCAAGGACCTAAACAAAGCATGCCCCAAAGATTGCTACGCGCTCCCAGAGATAGACAAAAAAGTCGACTCTCTAGCATCATTCAGATGGAAATGCTTTCTCGACTGTTATAAGGGTTATCACCAGGTCCAGATGAAAAAAGAAGACGAAGACAAAACCGCGTTTCGCACAGATAAAGGCATCTACTGCTACACGAAAATGCCGTTTGGCTTGCGCAACGCAGGCGCAACTTATCAACGCTTAATGGACACAATCTTTAGCGAGGATATTGGCAAAACTGTCGAAGTATACATGGATGACCTCGTCATCATGAGCCATAAAGAGGAGACGATGCTCAGCAATATCCAGCGCACGTTCGATTCCTTACGTAGCGTGAACTTAAAACTTAACCCGACAAAATGCTCCTTCGGCATGGAAGAAGGAAAATTTTTGGGTTTCATAGTTACAAGAGACGGCTTTAAGGTTAATCTAGAAAAAGTGCAGGCCATCCAGCTAATGCTATCACCTGCAACAGTCAAAGAAATGCAAAGGCTCACCGGACGATTAGCAGCTCTGAACAGATTCTTGGCCAATCATGCGGCAAAATCTTATCCATTTATCAGTACGCTGCGAAACTGCGGAAAGAAAACTCCTTTTCAATGGACGCCTGAAGCAAAAGTAGCATTCAAGCAAATGAAAGAATGTTTAATTCAGCTGCCAACACTGACCGCGCCAAAAGAAAAAGAACCGTTAATCTTATATCTGTCAGCCGCGGAAGTAGCAGTAGGCGCAGTATTAATGGTAGAACGGGAAAATATCCAGACTCCAATCTACTATATCCGCAAAATGCTCACTGGCCCCGAAACTCGTTACTCAATGATAGAAAAATTGGTTCTAGCGCTAATACACGCATCCAGACGCTTGCGCAGGTATTTCTCAGGCCATGTCATCACAGTTCTCACAAATTATCATTTAGGCCAAATCTTGTCAAAACCTGATGTGGCGGGAAGATTAGCTAAATGGGCCATTGAGCTGGGAGGCTACAACATTTTTTACAGACCAAGACCAGCAATCAAAGGGCAAGTTCTAGCAGACTTCGCCACTGAAGTTCCCATCGATAAAATACAAGAATGTGAGGCAATCCAGAACCCGACACCTGTTTTTGATGACAGAGTCTGGACCTTACACACAGATGGTGCTTCCAATGATGATGGAGCAGGAGCAGGCCTCCGATTAGTCAGTCCGGATAATCACGAACTTACATATGCCATACGCTTAGATTTCCAAAGTACCAACAATGAAGCAGAATACGAAGCATTTTTAGCAGGCCTCCGTCTAGCACTCAAAATGGGGGCAAGAAACCTTGAAGCCAACGTTGACTCAAAGCTAGTAGCCGAACAAGTTAACGGTCGTTATGATGCGAAAGGGGAAGCTATGGCGTTGTACCTTGAACAAGCGCGGATGTTAATCAGCCAATTTCAAACATTCAAAGTTAATGACATAAACAGAAGCGAGAACAAGCACGCTGACGTGCTAAGCAAGTTAGCTGCTACCAGCTTTAAACACTTAGCAAAGGAGGTACGCATAGAGGTATTATCCAACCCTTCCATTCATCTCAAGCAAGTAAGCGTCATAGAAATGGGAGATCCATCCTGGATGTCTCCAATCATCTTGTACCTTCAACATGGAAAACTTCCGGAAGGAAAGGCAGAAGCTCGAAAACTACAACACAAAGCAATAAATTACGAGATGGCGGATGGCGTCCTTTATCGAAAATCATTCATGGGCCCATTACTACGCTGTGTTGATAAAACAGACGCTCAATACCTAGTCAGAGAAATCCACGAGGGATTATAGGGGATACATGCGGGACCGCGCATGGTCGTGGCAAAAATAATGAGCGCCGGATACTACTGGCCAGGAATGCACATGGACGCAGTCGATCTATTAAGAAGATGCGAGGCATGTCAACGCCACGCACCAAAGACACTCCGACCCAAAAATCCGCTAATTCCCGTTACTTCCGCCTGGCCATTCCAATAGTGGGGCATCGATCTTATTGGCCCATTTCCTGACGCGCCAGGTGCAGTAAAATTCATCATCGTCGCGGTGGATTACTTCACAAAATGGGTGGAAGCTAAAGCTTTGGCCTCAACAACAGCAATGGTAATCCGCAAATTTATTTGGGAACATGTCATTTGCATATTTGGATTACCATTGCGCATCATTTCCGACAATGGTACAAACTTCGCCGTAGAAGATCTTCAAAAATGGTTCAAAGAAATGAAGATCGAGCACAACTTTGCCTCCGTTGCACATCCTCAAGCGAACGGTCAGGTAGAGAGCGTAAACAAACAAATCGTTGACGGCATAAAAGCGCGACTTGGGACAGCGCGCAGAGGGTGGGTTGACGAACTTCCCAGCATCCTCTGGGCACATCGAACAATGCCAAAGACTAGCACCGGAGAAACTCCGTTCAGTCTAGTCTATGGGTCTGAGGCCGTCATTCCAGCTGAGATAGGTTTACCATCACCGCGCATGTTAGCCATGGAAAAACAGAACAATGAACAAGAGCGAAGAATGGATTTGGATCTTCTGGAAGAGAGGCGCGAGAACGCCGCCATAACAGAAGCAAGGTACAAATCCAAGCTCGACAAATATTACAATGCGCGCGTGCGTGTTTGCACCTTTGTCCCCGGCGATTTTGTCTTGCGCGACAATGAGGCTTCAAACGCTGAAAAGCCCGGCAAATTAGCGCCAAGGTGGGAAGGACCATACGTCATTAACGAGGTCCTAGGCAAGGGGGCATATACCCTAAAAAGGATCGATGGGACCCTAGTCCCCCGCACCTGGAACGCACAACAGTTGCGCAGGTGTTACATATGAACCAAGTCTACAAAAGCGGAAAGAACATACAGGCAATGTATTTCTTTATTATGTCTTGTACCACAAGCCTTGCGCTCTTATCAATACAAACATCATTTTCACTTATATCACTGTTTATTACAAATTGCATGTAATTTCTTTGGTTCGCGCGAAAACGATATGGTCAAACATTGTACACCTCATGAACAGTCTAAAAACAGGCAAGCTGTTGTGCCTTTTAGACAAACGTTCACACATGAGCACAATACCATCTCTCATTCGCCTTACCTATCCAAAAGTAATTATACACATGCAACATATTGTAATCTACACATACAAGAATTAAACCCTACGGGAGTAGAAGTATATCACAATATACATCATCAACAAAGTGTAACATAAACACTTAACAATATCATAGCAATGATCTTCAAAAAATTGTCCAGTACCAAAAACTTACAAAAACCATTTAACAAAAGACGGAAACTGGTCCTAAGGTTAAACACCTAACCAGTACCGGAATCATCATCAACAACAGACACCTGCTCACTCCGACGAATTTTCCGACGTCGATACACTAACCGACATTCTCCCTTTTGAAGCATCGGGAACCGAGCCCTCAACCCATCGACATCCAACACAATACTAGCACCAGCAATAACATCCGTATGCTGAAGAGCCTTGCAGTCAGAATCAACAACCGCCGGAGAAACAGGTTTGACCAGATTCTTTACCGGAATAGTAGTAAGTGGCGGTGAACGAGAAAGAAGTACGAGACCTTCAGCAGCTTCATACACCCTAAAAACATCCAGCAAGAGACGAGTATGGTAAGAACATTTCAAACTTTTTGATAAGAATCAACTAGGAGACAAGGTATCTCGAAAATACATATATATAAAGAGAACTCAACCTCGAGAAAAGAGAAACCTATCATTAACTGTCAGAATTACATCACATCCAAACGGCGCTACAGGAACCAGGGTCATTTCCTCATTAATGAAGTCTGACAAGCGCCACTACAAATCTCAAGACCAAAGAGAAAAATACCCACTCTTACTGCCAATTGACGTCATTACATCTCAGAGCATGATTACAAAGTCACATTTTTTCCTTTCCCAACAAAATAAAGCTTCCAAGAGAAGATTTCTTACGTCTCGCGCCCAGAAAAGCATTTCCCTCTCATAAGTCCAGTGCTCCACTTATTTGCATAAGTACAACACTAGACTGGGGGGACTTGAAGGGGTAAGGTCCCAAAAACCTCATAAAAAGGATTTGAGACCATACCACAAACTGGCCTTTCAACCTTTTAACCTTGCGCGGCCGCGCATTGATCTTACAAAAGGGAGAAAGTAATCAACAAATTATAGTCGCGCGCTCAAAGGAAAGCATAAAATCCTTGCGCCTTCTTCCATTGAAATCCTGAGATCAATACTTCCGCCCAAATATCCAAACTCGGATATCATTTTACCCAGACTTGGGATTTATTCATCTGTGTACACACAGTAAGGTGTCACACTAGATTACAGCAGTAATCTTCTAGAAAGAATATAATCGTGCACCACCCAGACGGTTATAACCGTCTGGACACGTGTCATTACCACAAGCATCCCTGAAATCACAACAAAAACATGCAATTGGAGAATGATCTCCACTTAATCACTTTCCACGTGGCAATCCCCCAACCATAGATCAAACCACGATCCGTGTGCATTCACATCGGATCGAGGCAACTTAACGTGGGATTAAAGAACTTAACGGAAGAAAATATAACCGCTACGGCGTTAGCATCTTCCGTCATCTTTTCAATAACAGGTTTTCCCTCCCAAATTCCCGGTTATAAATACGAGAACTGTTCAGGTATAAACTCAGATCACACTCACTTCTCAAATACTATCTCTTCTCCATTACCAATACTTATTCTCACACCGGAGTCGGGTCAAGGAGAGAACCCTCTTCTCCCATTGGCGAGGCTAACGGTGCTCTTTTTTGCAGAATCACCGGAGAAGAAGTTCGGTAGCAACTGAATCAACCGAGAGAGAGCTAACCCTTTTATGCGGATTCAAACCCCCTAGATATTTCGGTTCCGACCATTTATCTAGTGTTTCTTCAGGTACACTTTATCGGGTAACTGGGTCGGGTAAACGGGTATATCACTAAATCCCAAACCCGTCCCAAACCCGCGAAAAAAATAAAAACTATTCCCAAACCCGTTCCAAACCTGATTAACTGACCCTAAACCCGTCCCAAATGTGTCGGGTTTCGGGTTTGATTGCCATCCCTATCGATATCTTTACCGATATCATGATGAACCGAACCAATATCATCTGAAAAACATCGGTACCGATGTTCATTTTTATGGTTTCAATCAATGTAAAACACGTGTTGATTGTTATACCGAGTGCATGCATCGTATCACATCGTATCTGTAGTGTAGCAAATTGAACCGATAACGACTGAAATTCCGTCGTGATAGCGCGAAAAGACCCCATTAACTTATATATATGATTTTACAAATGACATGAAAAATAACATAAATTTTATATGTAATTTTATTAAAAAGTTATCGTTTTTTAACGTGGCGTGATCTCGAATATTGTCGCCTGTAGTGATCTTCCAAATAATTATATTTTTTTTAATTATACTAGTTTTATCAAGCTCTAAATGATGAATAGTGATTAAACTTTCTAAGTACTTATTTTTTGAACTTGATTATGACTTCCGCTTATTAACTTTTTTTAAAAAAGTAACTTATTATTTTCAACATTGTAGTATAATAAATTTTACTGAAAATAGATATCGTTCGACTATCTGACTATCATACAAAACTCAACTGAAACCAACAATCTATTTGATTTTTAGCAACTTGCATTCTATTTTTATTTTCTTTCAACATTGTGATATAAATTTTATTGAAAATGAATACGATGACGATCTCAATCGATCGACACCTTTGGAACAACGTTTGTGTCGGTACCTATGTTTGTTTTACCAATTTCGATCGATGTAAAACATGTGTTGATTTCTATATAAAGTGCATGTATTGTACCAGTATTGTAACGAATCGAACCCCGATATCAATCGAATGCCAACAGTAACGTATCGTCGCAACGCGGCGGGCATAAACCCTAGTTAATATTAAATCAAACCCCTTTTTCATATGATGAATTTGAATTTCACATAGTATCACAGATCTATAACTTTTTAATTTGAGGTAATGGTGTTTTAAAGTTATGAATAAATATTGGATCATGTGAATCCAATCCTCATATCTTTAGATGACGATGCAATTACAATGAAACAAAAATTACCAACAAGTTGAATAAAGAATTAATAGAGTGTAGAAAGCAAATATGACTACCAACTAATTAAACACTCATTTTATTGGCCAGAAACTCTCATTTATTCCTAGTAGATAACTTCACAAACCCACTAGTACCCCATTCAACCCCACTGAATTGACTAGAACAAAGGAAACTAAATCCACAAGTTAACAAACCCAGATTTAAATGTTTCAAATCTGGGTTGAGTTCAAACGGGTCGGGTTTATTGATTATGTTGACGGTTTTGGATTTGCAAGGCTTGCAGCCCTACTTAGTACTAATGGTCTATTAGCTACTAATATATAAGTATATAAACATGAGAACAAAACTATAAAATCATGTAGTGAATAGAACATGGAGAATTCAACTTAGGTTTTTGGGCCCAAGCCAAAAGTTTACAAACCCAGATAGTGACGGACCCAAGAATTATTAGCATGCAGGTGCGAATGAGGGGTTGGGGCATATTTTTGAAGTGGTGCGATCGGGTTTTTTTGCCTATAAAATACACTAATTTTTTTTTTCAAGGGGTGTGTCTGCTCTCCCACCCATACACATGGGTCCGCCCCTAATTACCCAAAAGTTACAAATCTGGGTTGGGTTGACATGGCGGGTTTGATGAATATGGTATTTGGGTTTACAACAACTCAATAGAGTTGCAGCCCTACTTATCACCTTTATGTTTTGGGCCTAGCTTTATGGGCTTTAAGTCTAAGCCTCTAAATAGGATTGAACATATAACAATTAACAAGATTTACCTCTAAATAGGATTGAACATACAACAATTAACAAGATTTACCAAAAAGGTTTTTCATAGGAAATTTTAGACATTAGGTTGAGATAAATAGATAATTGAGAAAGGCGGGTTTCGTAACTCACTCATAAATAGATTGATAAAAACATTTTTTATAGGAAATTTTAGTCGTTAGGTTGAGATAAATAGATATCTGAGAAAGGCGGGTTGTGCAACTAACGTGTGCCTCGTAACTCACTCATAAATAGATCGATAAAAACATTTTTTATAGGAAATTTTAGTCGTTAGGTTGAGATAAATAGATATCTGAGAAAGGCGGGTTGTGCAACTAACTTGTGCCTCGTAACTCACTCATAATTAGATCGGTTAAAACTCACTAAGTAATTCAACCCGACGTGGCTCCTTTGGAGCCGATTATAACCGAAGGTACTTTGCTCGCTGGCTTGCTTGGATAAATTTCCATCATTGATCTTTTTATGTATTGGTAGTTTGTATTGTATTTTTAGACTTCAATAATTTTAGTTTGTATTCGTTCAAGGCTTGCAAAGTAGTTGGCTGACTATCGACTTTCGTATTCAACTCGGTTACATCTTGGGTACACTTATTAAGTTCCGCTGAAGAAACGTCAAGCTTCACGTTGAGTTCCGTATGTTCTTTCTCATAAGAGGCTAACTTTTTCTTAAGGGAGAGGACCGATGTCTCTAACTCGCGGTTACGAGCATCTGCAGAAGATAGTTTATCCTTGTAGGATTTCAGACATTTTTCCTGTTGCTCAATAGTATTTTCAGAAACAATCAACCTACGGTATATCTCCTGAGTAATACAAAATGAATTTTCAAATGTATGAACAAACTGTCCTCTAACTCATCGGCGGTCATTGCCTCGTGACATTTTTTGTCAGCAGGGTCCACGACATCCGCTAAACGCTCAGAGAAGTCCCTGCACCACTTTGGGTCGTTTAATACACTCGGACTTGACTGTTGCGGCTGGTGTTTCTTATTCAGGTCCGGTAAATCACTTGACTTTGAGGCCTTGGAGTCTGAAAGCGAAGGTCTTTTATCTCGCGGATAGCTTGACCCATCAACGTGTGTGCCTTCAGTATTAATACCTGTAATGGGCTTTGTGGCAGACTCCCCAACTTTGAATCGAGACGATGATCTGGGGGCAACTTTTCCTTTAAAATGAGCAGTATTTTCCAGATTTGGTCTTTCTTCCGGACCAATTTGTGTTGCGGTAAAATTCACATCTGACCAGTCAGGTGTCTGAATAAACTGGAGTCTGGAGAAGACCCTTTTCTGCCAACAAATAAACCATAATAAGTTTTTGGATTAAGCATTGCAGCAAGACCTTTAGATTTTCATGTAAACACAATTTTTGTGTATACAATTAATATTTAAAAAATATAAATATACCATTATATTTGTGTGCTTATGAGTTATGAGCCTGATTCTACACATCTTCAATTTGTTTGTTTTTGGACATAGCCCGAGCAGGGTGGGTTTACACGTGAGATTCTTTGTCGTTTTGTTGATTTGGATATAGTCTATCGGACAAATCAGATTCTTTCTTTACAAGTGTAGTTAATTCTTATTCTTATTTTAAGAGAGGAATATAGTCTATCGGACAAATCAGAGGATTAAATCTAGAGGTATACTATAATCGAGTCGAGTAGCTCGTGAGCTATTGGAGATCTGCTCGTTAAAAGCTTGAACCGGACCAGGCTTAAGAGCCTCTACCATAGCTCATCTGATAAACGAGCCTAAGCCCAAGCTTCACTAATCGGTGCGAGTCTTAACGAACTTGCTAATTATATAATTTAAATTTAATATATTAAATAAATAAATAGATGATAATAACAATTACATATAAAACTACGACAAAAATTATAAAATAATTATAACTATAAACATTATATATAACTAAATTTTTTTAAAGAAGTGTAAAATTATAAAGAGTCGAGCTCGAACTTGAAAAACTACCCACAAACCAAATTTGAACTCTCGTAGTCTAACTCTAAACGAGACAAGATCGGGCTTGGCTTGTTTAAAGCCCAACATAAATCTCCCAACTAAGCAAGAATTAGGGTTGTTCATTTTTTATCCAAAACCCGAAAACAATCCGACCCGAACTAACCCGAACCCAAATAAACCCAAACCCCAACTTTAAATGGATCGATCGGATCAGTTTTTCCCACACAAAAACCTGAACAACCCAACCCGAAACCCGATGAACATCATACCATCAAAAAAAAAAAAAAAACTTTTGTTTATACCATGGTTGGAGTTTGCAGAAGCAATGTTGGCTTCATTGTTGCGTTGAGGATTAGGGCTTAACGAAGTTCCAGAATTGTTGTCAGCAAAACTAACTCGCCGTCGCCGAGCTCTGTTCTTGTGGAACGATTCCATATTATTATCTTCAGATGTGGGGTTAGGGCTTATTGAGTCCTCGTCATAACTAACTCGCTGTTTTCGCTTCTTGTCGATCTTCGTTGTTCCTCCCTCCGATTTCGTCTTCGAGTCGTCGGGTAAGGCCATTTTAACAATCGACAGTAACGATTTGTATTCAGGTACAACGAAAATGAAACTCGGGAAACATGTTTTATTTTCGAGTAGACTGCAATTTTACACCCTGAGGTTAGAGGTCATTGACATGTCTACCCCTAAGAAAATAATTGCAATTTTACCCTCCACTGTTTGACCTTATGTCGCACTTTTACCCCCGGCGTCAAAATGGGTAACAGAACTGTTAAGTCTAAGTTGAAATGACTATATTACCCTTACATTTTACCCCCCAACATTCCTGTTAAGTCGCACAATTACCCCCCACTAGTAAATTACTAATTTGTCCTTTTCTATTACCCCCTGTACTTTGTGTTAAGAAACAACATTACCCCCTGAAATTTACAAAACCCTTCCTGCCAAAATCAAATACCTGTTCTTTGATCTAAAACCTAACAAGCAAATACCTGTTCTTTGAACACGTAATCTGAAACGTAACAATCATACCTGTTAAAAATCTGAAACCTAACAAGCAATGACTCCAAAACTGGTAAATTACTAATTCTGAACCTGTTCTAACAATTTTACATTTATATGCAATCAGTTATTTCTATAAGGTGTTCAAACCAACAAGCAAATACCTGTTCAACCAGTGGGAACAAAACAATCATACCTGCAATGTCAACATAATGAGTGTATACATCCAGAATCATAATTGCAGTACATAAGTGTATACATCCAGAATCTGATTAAGCCACTGTTGAGTGTGCTGCACAATTTGCAGCACATAAGTGTATACATCATCAACCAGGTCAACATAATGAGTGTATACATGATCAACCAGGGTGTGTTCTATGGCCGGTACAATTTGCAGCACATAAGTGTACTGCTAATGTGAACTTATGGCACTGTTGAGTATGCTGCTAATGTCAACATAATGAGTGTAAACAAGCTGCAAATGCATACAATCAAACAAGCTGCAAATGCATACAATCAAACAAGCTGCAAAACATAATGAGTGTGCTGCTATTTCATTCACACTGATTAAGCACACCCTGCAAATGCACATGATTAAGCATACTGATTAAGCACATGATTATGCCCAAACTGTGACCAACCTACAACCAGTGTGTGTTATGCCCAAACTGTGACCAACTTATGCCTACAACCTGCAAATGCACATGAGTGTGCTCCTAATTTTTATCAAACATAATGTCATCAAAAGCTAAATAAGTTAAGTTAGGTTAACCTACATATTACACAAAAGGTTCGATTAAGTTAAGTTAACCTACATATTACACATAAGCTAAATAACATCCATCCGCTCAACTCTCCGGTGGTAGATGAAAGTTGAGGACATGCCTCCCAAACACGGAGACCACCAGGTGGAGCACCAAAGATGAGCTTGATAAGCTCATCGTCAGGTCAACTGTAGAAAAACCAACAGTGAACCAAATCAAACCCTAAACCCTGTTTTATAACATGATAATGACTAAATCTGACACTGATTAACTAACATTGGCCGATTATACCTTTGGTGTGGCGGATGATATAGCGGATTATCTAAAAGACCGGCATTTCCACTGAGAATGAAGCTAGCGGCTGTGGTTGTTGTGATCCGACGAGGAGAAGAATGATCGGACGAGGAGCAGAATGATCGGAAGAGGAGATGTCGCCGTCACCGTCGCCGGAGAGACACGAATCGCCGGAGAAGAAGGTAAGGTCGATGTGGGAAGGTTGGGGGGGTAATTATGCGGTGGTATGATTCTTATAGGGGGTGGTGTATCAAATAAGCTTGACATAAGAGCAAAATGACATTTATACCCTTTGACCGTCAGGTTATTATGTTGACTGGTTACCCATTTTGCCGCCGGGGGGTAAAAGTGCGACATAAGGTCAAACAGTGGGGGGTAAAATTGCAATTATTTCCTTAGGGGGGTAGACATGCCAATGACCCCTAACCTCAGGGTGTAAAATTACAGTTTACTCTTTATTTTCCTTTAATGAAACTGTGACACAAAATATTTTCATTTTTTTTGTTTTTTTCTTTTTCTTCCGTTAATGTTACTGGAAGTCTGGAACATGGTAGTGGCATCAGGCTTTGCGGTATGGTCCCGTCCTCCCTCCCGTTCCCACCCGGCGACGCCAGCTACACCATACCGCCCCCCAGTTCTCGTTCCTTTCGTCGCTTTTTGGACGTTGGCGACGGAACGAATTGTGGGCCCCGGTTCAAAAAGTTACCGTTTTAAAAAAAATAATAATAATAAATTTCCTTTTTCCAAAAAAAAACAAACGGTCATATATTCAAATATATATATATATTTCCTTTCCATTTTTACCTCCATTCACAAATCTAACCCTAAAATTTCATCTCTCTCACTTTTTTTTTTATAAAATTTCTTCCCACTTTTATAAACCTCATACTCTATCATGGAACCCTTCAACAACCCGAACAATCCGAAGAACCCGAACAATCCCAACAACCCGACCCAACCTAATGTTTTCTCGGTTCCGGCATATTATCCGACGGTAGAACCGAACCAATTCTCGCAATATTCATCAAATGCGTTTGCATCATTCCAACACTCGCCAAACCAATTCGCTCAATTCTCTCAAAATCAAGCCCTTCAACAAATGATGTTGCGGGGTGATTATAATTTCCCACCGAACCCGACACCACCCGTTCAACCCCAACCGATCCCGACGCAACCCTTTCAACAATCCGAACCCGACGACGATGTGGAGGTTGTAGCGGCATGAGCGACGACGATGTTTTCAAACAAGCTTTGGACAAGTATAAGTCGAACAATGGTAATACCAACTTTGCTCACGTTCGCGCGTAGGAAATTATGAAAAAGGAACCGAAATGGTCGCCGATTCCTAACGAGGTGGAGATGGCGAAACGCCAAAAAACATCGGAAACGGGTAGTTTTAGCGCCAGTGGATCGGACGCGAGGTGTCACATAAACTTAAATGATGACGCCGACTTTGACGAATAGGAGTACGCCGTACATGAAGAGGAGCGTCCACCGGGCCGAGACAAATCAAAGAAGAAGCGGGCCAAGGGGAAAGAAAAGGAAAAGTTGGACCCGAAGATGGAAGAGTTTATGGAAAACTTAAAAATGTACAACGAAGTCTCGGCCCAAAAGACGAAGGCGAAGGAGCGGGCCGTCGAAGAAAAAGCTCGTGTAGTGGAAGAAAAGTTACGCGAGAAGGTCCTATTGTCGAATGAGAAAATCAGAATTTCGGATGAAGAAATTCGGCTCAAGGAATGAGAAAGGATAACGATGGATGTCGATCAGTATCCCGAGCCGAAACGTTCGATGTTGAAAAAACTTCAAAACGACATCATGAAGAAGCATAATATTATTTAAGTCTATGTTTGTTTTTTTTTAAGTTTATGTTTTGTTTTAAATTTATGTAATGTGGTTTTAATATTAATGAAAATATTTTGTTAGTTTATTTTTTAAATGTTGAAAAAATAGAAGATTAAAAAAAAATATAGAAGATTAAAAAAATATATATAGAAATGGTGGGGAGGACTATGACTATGACCATCCTCCCATACCTTCTAGTTTTGGGTGATGGAGCATCCTTGAGAGGACTATGACGTGGCGCCTACGTAGCGGATGGTCCTCCAAGGATGGGATGTCACCGTACCCTCTAGCCTCATATTTCCACACTCTAAGGTGCTGTTTGTTTTTTCTGTAGGAAAAGGTCTGCAGTCTGCGGACCACATCTGCAGACATCTGCAGGAGAAGAGGTGGACCAAATGTCTGCAGTCTGCAAGGAGAAGAGGGTTTGTTTTTTTTTTTTTACTACAAAACCACTTTTCACACCTCAACTCTTCTCTTTGCTCTCTCTCTACAATCTGTCCCCCACCTTCTTCTCCACCCTAAACCCTAGCCCCACCATCGACCCCAAAGTCCGCGCACCGTCATCGACCCCAAAGTCCACCATCGTCCACCTCATCTGCTCCGTTATCCGACCTCTCTCCCTCCGGCACCTCACTCTCTCCAGTCATGATTCCTCCGCCATGTCACACCTCCGATCTAATAGCCGTTCCAGACAGATTTGAACCTACTCGTTTATTATTGCCGCTGCAGCGATTCTCCGGCGAGTCGGTGATTCCGGTCGATTTGGGGTAGCACCACCACCACCACCGATATCTTTCTCTCTCTCTCTCTACGGTATCTCTCTCATTCTCTCTCTCTACGGTATCTCTCTCACCGATATTGATTTGGGGGTTTTGGTTCGATTTGGGGTTTTTGGGCAGGGATGTGGTGGTGGAGGTTTGGGCAGGGATGTGGTGGCGGAGGTGGTGGTGGAGGTGGTGGCAGGGATGTGGTGGTGGAGGTGGTGGAAGAAGAGGTCTGCCAAGAAGAGGTTCCAAGAAGACATGGAATCATGTCTGTGTGGTGAAGAGGTCTCGCAGACCTTTTTTAATGAAAGGTCTGCGAGAAAACAAACAAGCTGCGGACTCCAAACCTGTGCGCCGTCTGCGCGGCGCAGACATAAGTGGCCAGAAGTGCTTCTGGCCAAAAAACAAACACCACCTAAATCTTTTGTACTTTCAACTTTGGGATTTAATATCACAAGTACTTTCAACTTTGGTCTCCTCATTTTCATATTTCGATAATTTTTCATTTTATGTTTTGCGAGTTAACAATGACGCAACATGTGTATATGGTTCAACGTTTTTACGTTTTGTTCTAAATTTTGCGTGTTAATACGATGTAACGTGCATGTGCGGTTCACGTTTTTATGTCGTCTATTTTTTTTTTTTTCTGTTTGACAGGTTCGTCGAAACGCGCGGATCCTAAATCGACTTATTATTTTCTATGTTTTACGTTTCGGTCTAATTTATTCGTATTAACATGCCGCAACTTCAGTGTGGGTGGTTGTTTCGGTCTAATTTTCTATGTTTTACGTTTCAGTCTAATTTATTCGTATTAACACGCCGCAACTTCAGTGTCGATGATCGTTGTCGGTGGTGTGACATTGGTGCTATTTCTCACAGTTTTATTCCCTCACGACAACACTGGAGAGGGGAGGGGGGTAATACTAGTTCATTTAAAAACATATCATTTCTCCAGACTTTAGACTCTCATGTGAGTAAGGTAAACTAACGGGTAAAAAAAGGTTTCTTCTTTGAGTTTTCACTTGTTTGTTTGACCCTTGTTCTCCTTTTATTTATAACTAGGTGTTCGCACACGCTACGAGGCGGGAGTTTGGACATTAACGGCTCGGTTCGTTGAAAACCATAAAAGTGAATATTGGTACTTATTTCAATAATATCAGTTACCTTAAACCTTAATTAAAAAAAAGCTAAACTCATTTAACTTTCGTGATAAAATTATAAAGGACCAAAGTTTTGTTGAAAAAATGAAAAAACCCTGAAATTTAATGTGATTTAGTAAACACAAAAAAAATAATAATAATAAGTACTACTCCTTGATCAACTTACATACCAAAATTTCATTTTTCAAGCCATTACTAATAAACTTTTGTGTTTCACTTTTTAAGCCATTTGCCCATTTGATCTTGTGTCTAAACTCTTAAGCTATGTATTTCGGGTGTGGGACTAGAGGTGCACAAAATGGTTATTTTTCTTAATCAATTCGGTTAATCTAAATGTCGGTTATTTATTAATTTTTTATACTTTAACCGGTTATTACTTTTTACTAGTTTGACCAGTTTTTTCTTCCTTTTTTTCGATTAATCGGTAATTCCTGTTAATAACCAATCACGCTCCAAAAAAATATTAACTAGTTAAAAACCGGCGGTTAAAAATAACTTCAAACCAGTTACTAGTTGAACGGTTATTAGCCAGTTCCGGTTTCAATTAATAACCGATTCTAGTTAATAAACCGGTTATTATAGGCACCTCTAGCGTGGACCAATACGCATCAACCCACCCTAGATAAGCCAATTAAGGGGGGTGGCCCACATCATCCCCTGTACTCGGAGTTAGAGGTGCACAAACCTAGTTTATTCCTAAATCTTTTCGGTTCCAACCCAATTTCTATCTGGAAAATGATCGGTCAGTTTTGGATTTTTAGCTGTTTGATTCGGTTTTTATCAGTTTCAAAGGAGGAGTTGTCATCCTCTCACACCACAAAGATCTAAGCCCGTCCGAGTTAATTTTGTAGCAACAATAATCTTATTTTAACCTTTTACTTACAAACAAGAAACTAACAACATTATCATCACTCCATTTAAATCATGCATAATGTCATTTAACCGAAACCGTTGTCCAACAACTACAATAACCTCATAACACGCATTAAAACAAACAGTTATTATACATGATGAAACCATTGTCCAAGCCGAAGCTGCTTTAATGGCGGGCCAACATCCGGTTTCCTCTTCCTTGGACACTTCCATTTTCCAGTCACATTTGAATGCTCATCAAGTATGTTTGTCACATCTCCAAGCGTCACCCTTTCATCACTTTTCTTCATCTTATTAACAGGTGAATCTACACATCTCTTTTGACCCACACCTTTGACCCGCTTTGACTTTTCATAGTTTTCTTTTTTGCTTTTGGTTGATACAAAACCATTCCCAGAATCTTCAAACTTTCTGCTTTCAGTTTCAAAGGATTTTACATGGGCGCCGTTGTTAGGTAAATCGGTTGACTTTTTGTCATCTTTCGTTAAACAGCTTACAAAATCATCCCCGGGTTCTTCAAGCTTTTCGCTTCTGTTTTCAAATGAATTCACATTTGCAGCGTTGGTAGGTAAATCGGTTGAGTTTTTGTCATCTTTTGTTGAAACGTTATCGCATTTGGAGGTTTGCTCGCAAACCAAATCATCAGGAGTAACACACAAGTTTTCTTCTTTTTTAAATTCCATCTACAAGACAAAATACATGCATGTTAATGTGCCTTTTAACTAACATATGGGATCATCTCGTAAAAGCTTATTGTTATTTTAGGACGATAAATAAATCGTTTTGCGTACCTTTTCATTACAATCAACCATACACTCTTTATGATCATCACCTATAGTATCCATTACCGGAGATTCGTATGCATAGCTTGAGAACCAATTCTCAATGCTAGGAGGTTCTGTTTGAAGTAATAAAACACACAAAAAATCAAATCTTCGTTATTTGGAACGTAACCATATAGTCGAAACTTTGTACTTTCAAGTTTCGAAGGAAGTTATGCATACCGGGGGTGAGCAAAGGCGAATCTTGAGATTCAAGAACCTAGAAAAGATCAGGAAAAGTTTTCATAAATATCAATAATTTTTCAAAAAAAGAACACAAGTAACATCAACTATAATTTTCAAAAAAAAAAAAAAAAAGATAAAAAAATCTGTAACTAGTTAAAAATATATAAAAATCAAGAATGCTACCTGTTTTTGGCACTTGTTATGTTCCTCAGATTGGTTACATTTGATCAACACACCTTCGTTTTTCCCATTTGTAACCAACTCCCTTGAATTTTCGGTTTGTTTTATTGTGTTTCCGGTACTACACTCATTTTCAAAATCTTCGCTTCCTTGATGCTCGGAAAATCCAAAATTATCATTGGTTTCAAGCACAAAAGATTCATATTCATAGCTCGAGAACCAATTCTTGATGTGAGGAGGTTCTAATAAAGCAAAAAAAAAAAAAAAAAAAACAATAAATGTTACATATTTTTCATACATGATTAGGGCTGTAAACGAACCGAACGAACACGAACAAGGCCATGTTCGTGTTCGTTCATTAAGGAAATTAACATGTTCACGAACTGTTCACGAACAGTTCGTGAACACTGGTCTCAAACACAAATGAACACAAGCAAATAAAAACGAACGCAAACGAACATTTAACTTGAAAATAATAAAATAAAAACATTGTTATCCTTAAACATTGGATATAAGTAGTTAAATACAACTATCAAATGATAAATCAAAACACAAAAAGTCTACTATACTACCAAACGATAAATCAAGTTTAACTAACTTAGACATAATTATCCCTAAAAATGTATTAGAATGTCCAAATTTTAGTTAACTTAGAAAAAAACAGAGTTTCAAGTTTTCAATATGTTTAGATAAATGGTTTATTATTTATTATTGTTTTTAATATAATCAAACGAACACGAACGAATGTAAACGAACATATTACCGAACGTTCACGAACGCAGTCGAACGAGCAAGACCTGTGTTCGTGTTCGTTCGTTAAGCTAATTGAACGAACATAAACGAATTTCCCGCTGAACGATTCACGAACTGTTCGGTGAACGTTCAGTTCGTTTACAGCCCTATACATGATTGCCTTGTAAAAGCATAAACTTGAACCTTAATCAAGTGAAAAAAACCACATACCTGATTCCCCGAAACTCGCAGGCGTATCGCAGTGACTCATCCTGGCCAATCTTTTTTATACTTTTACGCGGTTAATCGCTAAGCTGAAAAGCAGAATCATTCAAGACTGTTTGTTTTGTAAATCAATACAAACGTTTAAATGTGTATAATCCCTTTAAAACTATGAACTTAACATAGTGAAACCACAAAATCATATAAATTGTCAAACAGTAGCGTATATAGAAAATGGATAGATAAGATATATCAAGCCCTAATTTACACAAATAGTATTAGAACAGCAGCAATTTGGGGGATTTATAATGAACGAATCAAAGTAATCTTGTAGCTAAATATGTAAATCAAATTAGAACTTGAAATTACAGAGCGATTTAAGCTAGTAACAAATCAGTGCAATATCAAGATTGATTCGTTTAACAATTGATCATCAGACATTCGATTTACCTTCTGGCTGGCGGAGCTGGAGGTTGAAATTACAGAGGGACGAACTGAAAAATTCTGAAATAGTGAAATGAAAATGATGGAGGTAACTGAAAAAAATTTTTGGGAAATTTTCGGTGGGTGTTTGGCGGGAGATTTTAAAATGTCTCGAAATATTTGAAGAAGAAAAAATAAACTTTTAAAATTAAAAAGTAGGGCTGCAAACGAACCGAACGAACACGAACAAGACCTTGTTCGTGTTCGTTTGTTAAGAAATATATGTGTTCGCGAACCGTTCACGAACACTTATCGAACGAGATTTTATGTTCGTGTTCGTTTGTTAAGAAAAGAAACTTGTTCGTGTTCGTTTGTGTTTGTTTGTTAATTTTAGGCAACGAACAAAAACGAACGTTGATGAACACAAATGAGCACAAACTAATGTTCATGAACAAAAAAAGGAAACAAACGAACACAAACGATCGCTCATGAACAAAATATATAATACACTAACACTTATTAGATATTTAATTTGTCGAAATTTTAAAGTATTTAAATAAATATAAAAACTAAAAACACTAATGAACTATCGAACACAAACGAACACATTACCGAACGTTCACGAACATAAACGAACGAACACGACTTCGGTTCATGTTTGTTCATTTAACTAAACGAACGAAATTTTTTGTTCGTGTACGTTTATTTAATAACCGAACGAACACAAACGAACTTCCCGCCAAACGGTTCACGAACTGTTCGCCGAACGTTTGGTTCGTTTGCAGCCCTATAAAAAGGGTCGAAATGGTTTAAAATGGGGTTTGATTTAAATTAGAGTAAAGAACAAAAATGGTCCATGAGTTTTGTTCATTTTTTTCACTTTAGTTAAAAATTCAAATTTTTTGAATCTGGGTCCTTGTTGTTTTAATTTTATTGTCATTTTTATCTAAAATCAAAATCTTGTCAAATTTTTCAGATAACATTCAGTTTTTTTTTTTTGAGTTAAATGCCATTTTAGTCCCTGTGGTTTGGGTCATTTTGCCAATTTAGTCCAAAGGTTTCATTTTTAACCTGTGGGTCCAAAAATGTTTCACAGTTGCCATTATAGTCCACTGGGTTAACTTCATCCATTTTTTCTGTTAACAAGAAGGCCAATTTCGGTCATTTTATATGGATGAATTGCCCTTTTAGTTAACAGAATTACATACAAAATGACCGAATTGGCCTTCTCGTTAACAAAAAAAATGGATGAAGTTAACCCAGTGGACTAAAATGGCAACTGTGAAACCTTTTTGGACCCATAGGTTAAAAATGAAACCTTTGGACTAAACTGGAAAAATGACCCAAACCACAGGAACTAAAATGGCATTTAACATTTTTTTTAATCCTTTTCCTCCCTTTTAATAATGGGCAAAATGGTCAGATTTTTTTAATTTGTTATAATGAAACGTTAAAAAAACATTTTACTCTTTATTAAAAGAGAGGAAAAAGACAAAAACTAGATGTTGACTAAAATATCTGACCAGATTTTGATTTTGGATGAAAATGACAACAAAATTGAAATCACAGGTACTCAGATTCAAAAAGTTTGAGTTTTGAACTCAAGTGGCAAAAGTGACCGAACCTCAGAGACCATTTTGGCAGTTTACTCTTTAAATTATTATTATTTGTTTTTTTAACGGCGTTTGATTTAAATTAGTTAATCAATGTTTTTAAGATCTAATCGGATAATCATGATTATTGGTATTCAAATATTTCATTTTAATCAAGCTTAGCTTTAAATACATATATAACTTATAATAAAAAGACTCTAAATAATGTCACATGGTATTCTCTTCTTTAACCTCATAAATTTTATTTATAATTATTTAATAAATTTCTTTTAATATTATATATTATCAATTTGTAATATTTGTGGGCGTAAGGAGTTGCAACTTTAGCTTATTTGATGTTATGTGATTTGTAATCTTGTACCAAGCCTGTTGCAGTTTACAAATCATTTATGCAACTTTTTGCCAATTGGTGCCACGTTTCGTTGTGCCTTACAAGGCACCGCCCTTTTTCTTGGTTTTGTTTTCATTTTACCCACACAACTCAAAACCCTAGCGAGAGATAAAGACAGAGTTAGAGAGATAGGGATTTAGAAGTTTGATGATGAAGGTGGGTTGGCCATTGCCTTCGGCCGATCATTCAGCTCTGGCGAACGACCGAGATGCCACGCCGGTAGTGTGATTCAGTGGTCCTTTTTTCCGCGCCTGGGGTTCCAACGACTACACTCATAAATATTACCCATGTTCCCTTTCACTACCGTTCGATCGCCATTGCATTCATTGTGTTAAATCCCCAAATTTTGTTTCAGATGCTTCTTCCCTGATATGAGGGTTTTTGGAGACCATGCTTCCTTAATTACACGGTAATTACTGCTCATGTGTTTACTTATTACTTAAATTAGCTTGAAAAGTGTGTTTGTTTGTATGTTAACTTTTGATATTTGTGTGTTTATGATGTTGTGATACTGTTTCTGTGTTTGTATGGAGGATATTTTGTTGAAATTTGTGTTGTGATGTTATGTTTAGTGAAGTTGTTGTGGATGATTGTATTGTTTATTGCAAATGAGGTTTTGTAGGTGATGGAATGGATGGTTACTAGCTTCATGCTTGGTTTTGAAGTTTCAGAAGCTGCAAGTGGTTAAGATTTTAGTACCCACTTAAGAGATGAACTAGGAAGTTTTATTTAAGTTGATTGTATGCATATATTGAAAATCATGTCACTCTATTTGATTTAAAAGATGAATGTACACATATGCACTCTAGGATTTAAACTCCCAGCACGTACAAAATATGACAATGGAATGTACACCAAAAGGAATCTTGCTTAAGTTGGAGTGTTTTTGGGATGTAGGTTCAACAGGTGGAGAAAACAGGAAGCTACATCGGTTTAAGCCTGGGACTCAGGTGCTACATGAGATTAGGCGTTTGCAAAAGATGGTTGATCTGCTCATTCCTGCTGCTCTGTTCATTTGAACTGTGAGATCTCTTTACCTTGCTGGTTGTGTTGACTTTTTTGTATGACTGTTTTGCACATTGAATGGTGTTATGCTGATTATTGATCATGGGTTTGCTCTAATTTTGTGGGTCAACAGAATGTAGAAAGAGTTGCATTTGATTTGAAAATTAGCATTTGAGTTGTTGTCTTAGGGGAACCATGGAGTACAACAATATCTCATGATGCCCAAAGTTAAATACCTGGGAAGTATTTTAAATGCATATGGGCCTTCGTTATCTTCAATATTTGACACCTATCTAAGGGACTAAACTTCATGAACTAATAATTAAACAATTGAATCAATACGGTATGCCTTCATGTATCCCTTAACTGACAAACGACAAGCATATAAAATAACTATTGGTATCTTGCATCTGGGTTAAAAAGATAGAACATCCATTAAATTATAGTTGATATTTTGTCTGCTTTTATACTCCAGCATCTGAATGAAAAAAATATTCTAGGACAAAGCCTTTAAGAAAATTACTAATTGCTTCAAATAGAAGTAAGATCATCACATATTGGGTGGGTTGGCTAATGGGTTGTTGTCATGTGAAAAAGGTTATATATACATAAAAATAGCATGTAAAAAGGTTTCAAAAATAACAAAAGGAGACAACGAAGAACCAGTTCAAGTACAAGTGATAAGAAAGTGGGTATGTTTCGAAGAAATAACTTAATATCTAATATACGTATCAAATAAAATGAAACCTTTAAATATAATATTTTAAATTTTAGGAAAAATAGTACTTGAATAAATAATATTTAAATAATTTAATTATATAAAACAAATCCAAAATCAAATTCACATATACATATCAAATAAAATGAAACCTCCAAATATAATATTTTAAATTTTAGGAAAAATAGTACTTGGCTCTTAATTAATAGAATACTTAAAACTAAATTACTATATGTAAAAGTAAAAGGTATAAAATATATGATAAAATTGTAGAAATATTAATTATCTATTAAAAGAAGTTGCTTTCTCAGTAAATTATGAGGTATTAAAAGAAGGGTACTCTTCTCAAAGATATTAAATACTATAAACCATCTTCATCTTCATCATACTTACTTTCCTGTACACACCACCTCGATCGACTTGCCAATATAAAAAAAATCAGAGATCGCTACACCTCACTATCCTCTTTTATTTCAGCTCCACCATTGTTCTTTTTTCATCCAGTTCAACAAGAACATTAAGGGGGTATCCTAATATTTGTTTAGGGGTATCCCAAGGTTGGAGAACTCGCTAGTCGCTAGTCGGCCGGTGAAGTGGGGACTAGCGACTACTCGGGATTACTCGGGATTAATCAGGATTAATCGGATCGGGTTTTTTATATGTAATTTTCAGTTTTATGTATAAATATATACATTTTTATAGGTAAATATTTTAAGTAGCTAGGTTTTAAATCTTACTCAACTCATTTATTTAAGTATACATGATTAATTGTTGGAATTCAAATGATTTGGTTGGAAACTGACCGGAATTTAGAGGTTTTGGCCGGAATATACAGTTTTTTTGCTGGAATCGTCGACTTTTGGCTGGCCTAGTCGGACCTAGTCGTGCCTAGTCGGACCTAGTCGGTTAATGGACCGATTTAAGAAAAATTACTCAGTAACTGGACGACTAGCGATTAATCGCCGACTAATCGTCGCCTAGTCGCGATTTTTACAACACTGGGGTATCCCATACATAAAACACATGAAACCGAAAAAGAAATTATACTTCGAAGATAAAGTTGAGGGGTAGCACGGGCAACCCTGCCACAATGCTAAATCCGCCCCTGGGATATAGAGTATATGAAATAACATGGAACCAAACCTTAGCACAAACTATGGCATTCTTTCGATTATATATATTTTTTGTGTAAGCTCGAACAAGATGACATCATAGATGTGACATTTGAAGGTTCTGGGCTCAGTTGGGCATCCAATTCGCCCAACATTTAATCATTGATTATTACATTTGATTTCTTAACGATTTTTGTTAACATCTTACACCAGACATGCTGATTCCAGACACACAACTGAAGCAGAAAATTGAAGAATATGTAAGGTCACCACAAAGGATGCAACATTGTGAAGAGATGAATATGCAAAGCTGCTTTAAATCTTCAATTCGTTCAGCAAATGGTATCGGACCTTTGATTAGAAACTACTTTTAGACTGTTATTTTAAATTTGACAAATAGTTTGATCAAAGTTTGGATAAAGTTAAGCATTCGAAAAACAATCTTAATACGGTGTATACCTTATTTATTTATAAGAATCAAATTATCATCTTTTTAAGGTTGTAGTGTTTGGCAAATTCAGATTATTTGACAATTTTCTTTAGTGTTTGTATTGTAGAGAGTGGCAGTTACATCTGGGTGTGATACGATTCATGCTGGGTGCTTCGTACCGTCGAAAGTTAGCAACCATAATAGTGTGAACAAAATACTTGGTGAATTTGTCGAGTAGTCCTCAACATATACGTAACATATACGTAAGAAACAGTCCAGGCTTCAAGGTTAAGTAGACGTGCTTTAGGAGATGTTTCTAACGAGCCCCGCCCGTAACGCGGCGGGGGTTTATTCTAGTTAATATTAATAACTAATATATATATATCATTTTTTTTTTATTATTATCTTTATCTAAGATTAATAAATAACTTCAATTTGGCAATTTAGACCCTTTGTTTTTTTTTATTTCTAACCCAAAGGTTTTCATCTTTTGCAATTAAATCCCAACTCTTTTTTATTTTCAATTTTGGTCCACCATACTTATTATCTTTATCAAGTTTTTGTTTCGTTTTAAATTTTTTGAGTTAATGCACCGCAACGTGCGTGTGAGGTTCAACATTTTTTTTGTATATTTTTCCCGTTTGATTGGCCTGTCGCAACACATCTATTTTTCTCCGTTTAACAAGTTCGACCAACGCGCGGGTCCTGGATTGACTTAGTTATTTTTTTCTATGTTTTACGTTTCGGTTTAATTTCTCTGCAACGTGCTTTAGTGATTCAAAGATTTTATGTCTGGTTTTCGCTCGGCGTTACTTTTTTCGCTTTTATTTAATTTGTTTTTACGAGCTTTTCCGGTGTTGGTGGTCGCTGACAGTGGTATAGCATTGGTACTACTTGACACAGTTTTACAACAACCGCTGCAACGCAGGGGTTTAATACTAGTTAATAACATAAATTAGGGATACACAATAATTTTTTTAACGGGGCTATAATATAATTGTTATTATGTAAGTGGATGACCAGAAAAAATTATGGGGTCGGTTTCCAAGTTTTATGGGGTTGTTTTCAAATATTTTGGGGTTTGCTGTCAAAATTTCTTAAGAATCACTCGAGATTATATCACATATCTTTTGAAAAAAATCAAGGGATAGACCACACCCCATACCTCCAACCTAGGCATGCCTAGCTAAGGTCATTGGGTCAACGGACCCCGAGCCCTTGTTAGTTTCGTCAATGAAGTTTGTGCTTAGTTGATACTTTTGAGTTTGATTCATTTCAAGTACATTAGATATATACTCAAAAGGATAATCATGTAAACATACATATACTCTCATGTAAAATTACATAACCTCAAAGTGATAATTGACATTACAAGTCAAGTAGTTTTAACATTTGGATTCGACTATCTAATCAAGTTGTGTGCTCTCCGACTAAGTGGCTGTGAGATTAAATCACGCCAAGTGCACGTGTGATGATTTTAAGAATAAAGTAGGTGTAAAGTAGAGAGTGTCTTTTGCCAGTCAAAAAAAAGTTATAATTGACTTAGCTTAATTCTATTTCGTTTTAACTATATATGTAAATGTTTTTGTCATTTAATATATAACAAACGCTTATAACTTACATATTCTTGTCATTCTACACAAAATATACCTACGTCTTAGGGGACTAGGGGTGGAATCACTAGTGATGGATTCTATCACTCCCACTCTCCAATCAAAGCATGACATGTCATCAACCATATTTCTATCACTAGTGATAGAAATGGACTAGGGGTGGAATCACTAGTGATGGATTCTATCACTCCCATTTTTTTTTAATTTTCATTTTAAAATTAGAAAATAAAAATAAAACACTAAATTATAAATTTCATTAAACTTTAAAAAAAATTACATAACCAAATAAAAAAAAACAACTAAACCGATGGCATCTCCCAACCCCACTTTGCGCAAATCGCGCGCTTTTGTTCGATGACAATTGACTTGAACGGTTCGTCGAGATGGGCGTGTTTTTCACACAAGATTTTTAAATCATTTTGTCTTTCGATCGTTTTCAAGTGTTCCTTGTACGCCTGCTCCCGTTCAACTTTTAGGGTCATCATTGTTTCTTTTCTTTGTTCGGCCATCTTGTATTGGGTCATTTTCTCCTCTTCGATTCTAAAAATCGACTCCGCCACCGCCTCCTTCCCTTTGCTTGACGAATCACCACCTCGTCTGCGTCGTGGCCTTGTGGGTGTATCTTCCTCAACGGGCTCGTCAAGGGGTTCGTCTAGAGGCTCGTCGTTTAAGTTCATTTGGGGCAAGTTATCCGACGCGGAAGTCGTGTAGTTCCCCGAATCGGATGTCTTTGTTCTTTTTGAACCGCCTCGATTTTTTGGAGCCGTAGGACCACTCGTGTCAACCAACTCAACGGGGACCCACTTCGGGTGATGTCTCGCAACTTCCCATGCCGCCACGTGTGGAAAAGTTCTCTTATGGTACGTTGTGCAATACAATTCGATGGCTTGTTGCATGATCGTCGCCTCGCTCGCTCCACTTTGTGGGTTTCGGCTCTACAAAAAAAATAAAATGTTATAAAACTGTTTTTTTTGTATAAACTGTTTTTTTAAAAAAAACTGTTGTTTTTTTATAAACTGTTTTTTTTATAAACTGTTTTTTATAAAAAACTGTTTTTTTTATAAAAAACTGTTTTTTTTAATAAACTGTTTTTATAAACTGTTCTTTATATAAAACTGTTTTTTTTATAAAACTGTTTTTATAAACTGTTATTTATAAAAAACTGTTTTTTTTATTAAAAACTGTTTTTTTTATAAAAAACTGTTTTTTTTATAAAACTGTTTTTTTTATAAACTGTTTTTTTTATAAAACTGTTTTGTTTTTATAAACTGTTTTTTTTATAAAAATGTTTTTTTTTATAAAAACTGTTTTTTTTAACTTTTTTGTTAATAAAAAAACATACATTTTGAATGAAACAAGCGTTGAACTTGCTAATTTTCTTGTTCAAATCCGTCCACTTCGACGTCATTTTGTCCATGTTTCGGACCCTTGCACCGGGAAGTTTCATAAAATGATTAATAACCCGTCTCCAAAACGCATCCCTTCGTTGCTCGTTCCCGTGTTTCCTACTCTCCGAGATGTGCAAATACGCCTTCGTCAACGAGACCTCCTCCTCGCTCGTCCAAGGTTGTCGGCCGATTGGAACGATTTCTTGAACCTCAACATTTTGTTCTTCTTCCTCTTCCTCTTCCTCTTCCTCCGCTTCTTCTTCCTCTTCCTCTTCCTCGTCCTCGTCAAGACTTGGTTGTGGTTCACGTGGTCCATTCCACGCGTTGGCTAAAAGATGAATGAGGGTGTTGTCTTCTAGTAGAGGGTCGAGTGTGTTGGGTTGGGTTTGATACGTTTGCGATTGAAATTGGTGAGGTTGAAACGGTGGAACGAACGGTTGGTTATGGTACGTTTGCGATTGAAAGGGTGGATATTGTTGGGTTTGAAAGGGTGGATATTGTTGGGTTTGAAAGGGTGGGACTTGGTCGGGTTCGTCTTGCAACCTAAATCGATCGGGCTCACCAAGATTCGCTCGAACCTTGGGCCTTATTTTCTTCGTACCCGAACCGCCACCTCTTTTTTTCGATCCACCACCTCTCTTGCTTGAACCTTCCATATTTCTTGTGAAAATGAGTGTGAAAATAGTTGAGAGTTTTTTGAATTTTTTGTAGTGAGTGTGAATTGTTGAGAGGTTTTTGAGTTTGTTTGGGATTTATATAAAAAGTTTAATCAATTAAACAATTAAACGGTCAAAAAAAAATTACAACGGTAAAAAAAAAAACGTTCGAATTTCAATTGTTCAACGCGTTATGTGCAGCACGCGTTTATTATATCACGCGTTAATAAAGGGGCGGCGGCGGTGTGCAACATGTTGAAAACGCGTGGAACTTCCCTATAACGTGCCCGCCTCGAGTCCCCTTATGCTGAATGCTTGATTTATTATTTTAGTTAAAACTCATATATTTTTTATGAGTGAGTGGCGAGACAGAAAATATCAGTGGCCAATCTTAATGAAATGTTTTCTTTTATGTTCGCTATGAAGATTATTAGGTCACAATTCAAGCTGCATCAGAAATCATGCGAAAATCGCATAAGTCATCTATCACAAAGAAGCTTTCGCTACAAAGAAGCTTTCGCTTGTTAAGTTTCCTAAAAATTAACATTTATTTTACTATCCGAAAATCACAACGTCTCGATGCAACACGACCTAGCATCGACCAAACACGTCTAGACCCGATCCGAAACATCTCGACTCGACCCGTTAACGACCCAAAATGTATCGAACTGACCCGGTCCGTTAACGGCTCAAAACGTCTCGGCCGAATATGTCTCATTAACGACCTGAAACATCTCAACCCAACCCGACCCGTTAAGGACCCGAAACGCCTCGACCCAAATCGTCCTGTTAACGACCCAAACCAGCTCACCCTATCAGCGGGTAGAGGTCGGTAGATTCCAATTCATTTGTCAAACGATCACATCAACTTAACAATATGTCGGTAGATACCTATTTACTTATTTAGCAATGTGCAACACCATCAATCTTGTCCTGTGTTACTTTGACAGTCAAGAGCTGGTTTTGTGCCACAATTTCATGTGGCGGCTGTAATAACTTACTGTCTGGCAATACTTAAGCCAGCAGCTCGGCCAGCCGCAAATAAAAAAAAAGATACCGTAAATAGGCAAATTTCAAATCCACTTATCTAAAAAAATCATAATAATGCTGAAATTAAACTATGTATATGCACGTGAATAGCTACAGATTTGATAAAAACCTACATAGAGTGGTACATCTGGTTAGTGGAGTTGTTACCGTCGTCATTTCACAATAAGAACTAGTCGGCGACCTATGGAGGCAAGAAATAGGATTAGGTTTTCGTTTTCATCTAGAGAACAATTTGAAATATTTGTACTCATACTATGGGCCGCCAAGGGCGAAGCCTGGCCCAAGGATGTAAATAGAGTATACTTCTAAATTATTTCTTTGAGTAAACTACTAAAATAGTCTTCAAGGTTCGGTCATTTTTAACACTTTAGTTCAAAACTAAAACCTTTTAAATCTGGGTTTTTTTGGTTTCAATTTTGTTTTCATTTTCATCCAAAATCAAAATTTGGTCAGATTTTTTCAGTTAAAATCCAGTTTTTTTTTTTTTTTTTGCCTTTTCCCTCCCTTTTAATGAAAGGCGAAATGGTCTTTTAACGTTTTATTATAACAAAATAAAAAATATAACCATTTTGCCCTTCGTTAAAAGGGGAAAAAACAAAAAAGTTGTATGTTAACTAAAAAATCTGATCAGATTTTGCTTTTGGATGAAAATGACAACAAAATAGAAACCACAGGGAACCAAATTCAAAAAGTTTGAGTTTTGGACTAAAGTGGCAAAAGTGACCAAACCTCAGGTACCATTTTGGCAGTTTACTCTTTTTCTTTTCTTTTCTTTTCAACAAGTCGCATGAATAGTGCCCGGGTGAATGGCGATCTATGTACACAGACGTTGTCAAAGTATGTATGATTTGGTTTGGTTATTAGCCTCAGCTGAAACTGAAGTCACTGGTTAATTTATTTTATTAACCAATCGAATTTCGGTTAATCAATTCGATTTATTTTGTTAGATTGTCGGTTTTTGGTTCGATTCGACTAATAACCAAAACCAAACTTATGCTAAAACTTTTGCTTAGAAATACAAACCTCTATTGTATTTCTAAGAAAGAAAGAGAAAAAGTAGTTGGAAACTACACACCTAACTTTTAAGTCATATGAACAAAAGCTGTAACCTGGACAAAGCCGGATAGACTATCCGTGTAAATACGAATACATGTTAAACAACGACTTGCCATGTATGACTGAACACATGTAAAAAAATACTGTTTCAACTTTCAAGTTTGAAACCACAATAAAATTGGTTCTTAAAATAATCTTGATTCACGAATAAGCGAGATTTTAAATGAGAACTACAGAAACCGCAAAAAAACACTTGTATGTATCACCTCAGTAAGGCTATAGGGCGTGGAATAAAACCCCTAGGGGCTTACGCCACTTAGGCGACACATAAACGGGAAGTTTTATCGTTAACTTGCACAATGTGGAATAAAACTCATTTAAAGCCCCATTAATTATATAAAAAAAGAAAAAGAATTTGCAAAAAAAAAAAAAAAAACATTTGTGATTGGCTGCTCCCCACCTCTCCCCATTTAGCGCTCGACATCATCTTGGCGTAGCAGCCATAGCGCCCTCCTCTTGGCGGAACATGGATGGTGTTGGAAGCGCCACCC
This sequence comes from Helianthus annuus, assembly GCF_002127325.2. Lineage (NCBI taxonomy): Eukaryota > Viridiplantae > Streptophyta > Magnoliopsida > Asterales > Asteraceae > Helianthus > Helianthus annuus. Next base: position 14,104,468 of record NC_035443.2, read on the forward strand.
AATTGAAATGGCTAAAGGCGTTAGTCCACACCGGTTAGCCTAATATAGCTAATACGCAAGGTGGTTACATAACTGTCCGCCCAAACATTCCCGTCTTCGTTAAATCACGAATTCACTCAATGTTTTAAAACCGGTTTTTAAATCATACCGGGTTGAACTCTGAAATGGTTCAACCGGGTTGTACCTAGTGGTTCAATCGAGTTACTAGTTAACCCTACAATTCCATAAAATACAAAGCCATCTCATAAAACAATCCAATCTCAATTGGGAATTATGTTATTGAACATGGTTTTAACTAAAAACAACTATTTTCTTGTAAAATATTAAGCATTTTAAGAACATCTTTATTATTATAAACATTATTACATTGGAGAAGGTCGGTAACAATTTCAACAACGATGAAATATTAGAATGAAAGACACAAGGTTAATTATTGAAAATATGAAATGTCAATATAACATTAATATCTTGTTATATTTAAATTAGAAAATCAAATTTTAAGATAATGCAAACCGGTTCAACGGTTTGAACTGATAGAACCAGGTTTACCGCCGGTACATAAGACATACTATATTTGAGTTTTACCGGCCTTTATTATACTGGACTCATACGCGATATCCGATTTATCCGATAGGTTCATACCGGTATTCATAACATTGGGCCTTTATTATACCCAACCCGTGCATGATATACAGTTTAACCGGTATAACCGACCTCTTAATGCCGGTATTTATCCTAGTTGTCAACATAATAATTATTCTTAAATCACCGATCGTGAAATCGAACTAAAACAGCAAATCGTCGGTACCATAAATCTCAACCAAAGCCTCTGCTGTGAATAACCGAAAGTAATCGGGAATTCAACAGCGATCTGACAAATATGCACAAAACGGCGCAAGCATGGTTCACCGGTGGTCCGAGCCAGAAGAACAGCGATCTGACAAACCAACCACCTTCTCTTCTTGCTGATTGGAACGCTTACGCTGCATCTTCACAGTCTAATCAAGATCTAGATTCTTCTGGTCTCGGTTTCGATCTCGAAGCTGCTGTTCGAGATAAGGTTTCCGGCACCTTTAACGTGTAAGTTGTTATTTGATTTTGTATATTCGGATTCACATTTTGTTTTGTGTTTGAATTTGTAGCTTTATCTGATCCTGGCAAGCAATGCTATGCATCAAAACCTAAATATTGTAATTTAGGCTGAGATATGAAACCCTAGAAGTGATAATTGATGTTTATTTCATTAGTTTTGGTTTGTGAGATAAGGAATTATGCATAAACAAATTCATAGAGGTTTGCATGTTCTTAGGGTTTAGGGAATTTGTGTGAACTAGCATTCACATCCGGTCCATTAAAAACTGGTCGTAAGGGGTTGCGAGTGGAGAAGAGAGAAAAAGTTACTGTTTTCTGTAATTTTTTAATATATTTTGAAAGTGTTTGCGGGCGAAGGAGAGAGAAAAAGTAATGATAAAAGTATAAAAAATATTATTTAATTGAAAGGAGAGAGAAAATGAAGTTGTTTTTAGTGTAATTATAGTGTAAAAACTATGCAGTTAATGCGGTAAAATATCGGATATGGGTCAATGACCGATATTTGAGATATAGGTTATCTCAGTGAGATATCGGTAATTTTAATATAACGCAGAATTTATATGTATAGCAATTTAACACTAATAATTCGGTGATATATCGGTCAAATATCGGTGATATATAGGTTATATCAGTCAAATATCGGTGATATATCGGTCAATATCGCTGATAATATCAGTACCGATATTTGACACTGAAATATTACTAGGGGATCGATATGACCGATATAACCGATATATCACCGATATTAACTGCATAGGGTAAAAATGGTGGAAAGGATCTTGAATGCTCAAGATTGGAATATTGTGTAGTCAGACTAGAATATTGGTCGTTACACCTTTGATTTTGTGTGTAGTCAAACATACCTTTGATTTATAATTTGGATCTGTTAGGGCTGAAATGACACAATGTTCCCATGCCTTTGTAATGTTAGGGTTGATGATTTAGGATCAAGTGATTAACTTTTAAGCTAGAGTTGCAGGCTAAAAAGTAGATTAGGAAACTACTTGTGATAGGAATGAAATACATTCATCGTATGCGAATTTCAACTTGTTATGGAAGTATCATGATCGCATATTATAGCTGATTAACCTGATTAGGAACCTGCAATGGGCTGAGGCTAAGCGCAGGCTTAACAACTCAATATATTATGACCCCAAGTGATTGGAATGGCCGCCAAGATCATGTTAAAAGCCATTGCAACCTAAAATATAAATAACATCGGTATAATTCGTTCGTAGGAGAGTTATGCGTGTTTCACTTGACTTTTAATTTGTGTAATAACTAATAACCACCTTGGTTTAGGCCTCAAATGCCGAGGCGTTCCTCGAGGTACAACCAAAAGCTGCATCTGTGTCATCTTTTTATATATCGGCCTTTTTTTTTATCATGCAAACCATTCATAATCTCTTCATCCCTTTGGTTGTTTCTACGTATCACCCTTTTACAGAAACCAGTCTTGACCAAATTTGACCCAGATGTGATGAGGTGTCGCCTCAAGGCCCTGAGGAGTTTTACCGATCGCCTCTAGAACCTCACGTCTCAGGCGCTTTTATTAAAACCAAGATAACTACACTTTTTTCGTTGGTTGATTTGAATTTCAGATGTCTTTTATATAAACCATTATTCCCATGGTTGAATATGCAAGTGTGGTTTATATTTTATACCTTCTCTACATCTTCTTGTATGTTGTTATAATGCTACTGTGTGAATATTGAATATACTATCGTTTTTCTATTTTTATAGAGTTTCAAAGGGAGTGAGGGACATACCTGGAAACTTGCAATCTGCAACAAGCAATGTCCCAACTGGAAAATCTCTTATGACATTTGGAATCCTTCTTGCCATTGGGGTGTTCCTTGTGTTCATTGCCGTCACTGTGTTTCTACCGGTCATGGTGCTCGTGCCTCAGAAGTTTGCTATATGTTTCACTATCGGTTGTGCCCTCATAATCGCTTCGTTTTTTGCTCTCAAAGGATATAGAACCCAGTTCGCGCATATGACATCTAAAGAGGTAATTCAAACATCTCTCGGTCCTTCCCTGTTTAGAGTGATGTTTTCTTTGACTATAGGTTCAAAAACTTAGGTAGTGGTTGGTTTGTGAGTATGAAAACGAACAATGAAGGTATGACTTTCGTTCAAAATCAAAATGGTTTTAAACCCTTAAGTTAAAAATGGTTTTAAACGCGTAGTGATTCCTAGTTACAAATCAAACGCCCCTACGACCAATTAGTTTAACATGAAATGTTATATTAAAAAGAAAAAAAATATGATTGATATGATGTACCTTTCTAATCTTACTTGACACACTAGTCTTTGTTTAAAAATAATAGAGTTAACTGCCATTTTCGTCCATGTGGTTTCTCTAATTATGCTAGTCGAGGCCAAATTTTAAATTTGTACCACTTCCATCCCTGACATTCTTGAAACATGCCAGTTCCGTCCAAAAAAACTAACGTCTGTTAAAACCTGCTGGCATAATTGGACAAACCACAGGGACGCAACTGGCATAACAGACGTTAGTTTTTGGACGGAACTGGCATGTTTTAGGAATGTCCGGGACGGAAATGTTACAAATTTGAAATTTGAACCACAGGGACGAAAATGGAAGTTAACTCTAATAATACTGGACAAAAGTGTGTTGGTTCAACCCAACCCGTTAACATATTATTGCCACCGGCACACATTAACTGACGTTAGATATTTATACCTTCTCTTTGCAGAGACTCCCTATTACGTTAGGCTTTGTCGGCAGCATGGTGGGCACCATTTACGTTTCAATGGTGCTTCACAGTTACGTTCTTTCTGTATTCTTCTCTATGTTACAGGTAATAAGTCATAACCTATACTGTATGCATACACTTTTAATAGACCAATTTGATGATATTTACAATTCTGCCAGGTCATTTCATTGTCATACTATGCAATTTCCTACTTTCCGGGAGGATCGGCTGGCGTGAAATTCTTCACCTCTGCTATCACTTCTTCAATTCTTAGATGCTTTGGGAGGTGATGTTTGATTGTTTGCTACCGCCTGATGTTTATAAGTGGCGTGAAATTCTTCACCTCTGCTATGAGTAAACGTCCCTTTCTATATGACGTGCGGTGTTAAATGAAACTTCCATTCTTTTGTGCTGTACCTTTTACCGTGCACAAATAGATGTTACATTGTAGCCAGATTTGAACCTTACTCATAAACGACACAATTCTCAAGTACATGAATACAATGACACTGAAAAAAACTGTTCAAAGTACTGGTCCAGGTTCGATATAGCTCGTTTTAAAGGACGAATTTTGAGTATTGCTTGTTTTCAATTCATTGTTTTATGCTTGTATAATTTGGAGATTATATTGATTATAAAATGTGTTGAATTTTGGATATACTACAATCCAGTAGTTTGATTATTTAATTTTAAGTAAAAAAATTAGACGTAAAGTGGTCGCAAACTGGCCGCAAAATGGAAGTCCCAAATCCCTCGATTGCAATTTCATCGGCCGCAAAAAAGACGAAACACCTGGTATAAACCAGTTATTCTTGAAGAAGTAAACCAAAAGTAATGTGATGAACCTAAATGTATGACTCTAGACCAGAGTTGAAGTTATCGACGAAAACATCCATCTCTGTAGCAGACACGCACACGCCAATTTCTAGATCTTCGCTTGATTCTCTACGGGCGCTTCGATCGAAATTGTTTCATGTTTTATAGGCTTCCCAAATCCGAAATCTAAGTCGTAAAATTTGAGTTTTGGTGTTCCAGCAACCCCCATCACATTCGTTGGCCACCCATCCGGAAACAAATTCTCAAACGGTGAATAATCTTTCACGACTCCATCTTTATCGTTCAACGTCTTATGTAGATTCTCTCCGATCAATTTAGCGGCCAAGGAAACCTTCCTTTTCCTTTAGAATAGTGCTTCTTGCCAAAGAAAAACACGGCATGATGCAGTTGCCAAAGTAAGCAGCTGGAATCGGTGGATCCAATCGCGACCTACAATTGATAACGAAATGAAATAACATTGGCTCATCGATGTGTAATTTCGCTACACAGCTCCAGATATATGCACATGCTACGGTAAAAGATGATACATATGGTAACGCCGGAAATTGGGTTGAAACCAATTTTTTCAAACCATTGATCACGGTTCGGGCCAAGATAAACGTGGCTCGAACCTTATCAGTTGGTCCAGAAAGTCTTGGAACTTTATATTCTTCATTAAACGTTTCCACCTTCGTGTGCTTTAGATAATTTTCATCTAACTCGGGGTATTTCAACAATCTATCATAAATCGGCAACATTCCATTAGCCAAAAAGTTCTCATCAGAACCACCAGATCGAGCAATCGACGTCCACGCCTTGAGGAAACAAAACCTGGTGCTAGCGTCACAAAGGCAATGGTGATTTGTCATTCCGATAGAAATACCATAGTTGGGAAAAAGCGTCACTTGAACAGAGAAGACCGGGAGTGTAATGCAATCCGACTCTTTAGTGGTGCGTCCAAGAAGAGGTATAAGATGATAAAACTTGTCACATTCCCGAGGATGATTCCCGATGAAATCGTTGAAATCAAGATTACACTCGGCAAAGGTGATGTCAACAGAATCACCTTCAACATAACGAATTTCGGATTTTCTAGTACTAGTAGGGAATATGGCCAGTTTACCAACAAAAGGGAAAAAATGTTGAAGGGTGATTGATAAGGATTGTTTTAGAGTGGGAGCAATGGTTTCAGTGAAGTTAGTTTGAGTGATGGGGAGGTCATAAAAGAAGAGTGTGTGTACCGGATCAGGGAAACTTAACCATGCGACGTCGGAGAAAGTTAGTGGCAGCGACTTGCAGCCTATGGTGCACGGTGGAGGCGATACTTTCGACTGTTCAAGAACAGTCAAGGCAGAAAAGGAATTCATCGCTTTTCGATATCCCCAAATGAGTGGTGTCAATTAGTAAGTTATCAAGAAATGGGTGAGAACATAAGAAGAAATGCTAATTGTTGTATATAGTGGTTTGACAATCACACTAGAAAAGAGATTATGATAGCAAGTAAATATTGTTGCAAAGTAGTCATAACCATTTATGAGTTCGAATATGTGTTGCAGCACGTAACATGGGGGGACTACAAGTACAAAATGATGATTATGTTGTGTGTAATGTACATGGTTGCAAAAGTCGCTAGGCGCTCCCTAGTCGATCGATCAGGAAGTTGAGAGTACTCCGGTCTAGGCGGAGAGTACTCGGGGAGTACTCGGACATGTTAAATTATAAATAAATTTGTCACACCCCCAAAATCCACACGCGGAGTACTACCGCTTGGGAGCGTGACTGACCAGGATCAAGCCACCAATCATATAGAACAATGTATATAGTAAAAGTAAATGTCATTAAACCAAACCCATCCATATGAAAGGTGTTTAAAACATAAGTAATAGTTCAACGTTTAGCGGAAGCAAATAAGTAAAAGCCCAATCATAAATAAGTATATAATGTCATAACGTTCAATCATAGCATTCACGATCCTTGTCCACAACGACTTGCTCCTCCCTGTGCAAGCTCCATATGTACCTAAGGTCTTGCAAGGCATGCATCAGAGAGTCAACAACTAGTTGAGCGAGTTCACAGAAAGTAAGTTCGTAGCAGTAATTCGTATGATCATTTAGTGGGGGCTTCCCACGTATGTATGTACTAATAGTGGGGGTTTCCCATGATTATATTTATTACTAATGGGGGCTTCCCATGTTTATCCTTACTAGACTATTGTAACCATGTGTTCTTCTTATCCGAGAACAGGAATACGTACAAGGTCACGTAGGTTTTACGTGAGTGCCCTTCCCCGAGGACAGTGGTACGCGTGGGGTTTACGTAGGTTTTACGTAAGTGTCCTTCCGACCCGGAAGACAGTAGTAGGTATGAGTTTATGTAGGTTTTACGTAAGTGTCCTCCCGACCCGGGAGACAGTGGTAGATACTAGTTTACGTAGGTTTTACGTAAGTGTCCTGACTAACCTGAGGACGATGGTATATAGTCTAGCAATAGTGTAAGTACGAGTAATTATCCAATTCAAATCTTCCCAACCCAATTCCCAACCCAGGAATCCCATGCCTTGGCTGTGTGAACTCACCTTGGTTTGCTCGGTATGTTATTGCTTCTAGGGTTTATTAAATGTCTAAGTCCGTTACACACGACCTAGGATACATTGCACACGATAAGATGTAAGTGTTACATTCAAGTAGGGTTTACAAGTCTTGGTGTTCAATCGACTGTGTGTGATAATTGATTACATACTGACCTGACATGGTTTGCACATAAATACAGCAATATACAGCAATTACAGTAATATACGGTAATGTACAGCAACATACAATAAGTAACATTCAGTAACACACATACAGTGGTGACAGGATAATCATATTTCATTCAATATTAACTTGGTTCTGTTAACAAGTCAACATACTCGGACAAAGCATCCTTTACAAAGTCTGACCATGTCCACTATATCTTAAAACTCGGACCAAGGAGGCTTTAGAGAAACTCGGACCATGATGAGCATCAAAAGGTCGGATCCCACACCATCCTATAAAACTCGGACCACTAGTGGGGCATATACAAAACTCGGACAAGAAGTGGGGGGTTTCCTTACTTACAAACTCGGACAGGTGGGGGGGGGGGGTTTCCCTGTTCAAGAGTCGGACTAGAGGGGTGGGGGGTTAAAACTCGAACAAAGGCTTTAAAGCCTAAAACTCGGACCAATTCACATGCCATGAAACTCGGACTACTTATGTTTCTTGCCAAAAATTCGGACATGTAATACAAACAAAGTCGGACTACCCTTTATATCACATAAAGGTCGGATCTTGCAAGTTACTTAAAAAGTCGGACTACACACTTTACCCTAAAGTCGGACATACTTGCTTTAAATAAAATTCGGACCCTAACAATCATTATAAAGGTCGGATATTAGCAATCATCATAAAAAGTCGGACATATATGGTCACTAAAGGTCGGACCTATGCAAGCTAATAAAATTCGGACATCATGTATGTGAAATACTCGGACTATAATGCAAGTCTTATAAAAATTCGGACAAGGTGTAATCAAGGGTTAGCATCAATCGTGCAAACGTTCAACACAATGTAACAGTTACGCATACGAATAAGAAAACCCTAATTTCATTCATATAGACTGCAGAATCATAATCGATCAACCGATGATTAACAACAAACAATCATTACAGGAACAATCTGTCGAGCATACAACTAATCATATTCGTTTCTCAATAATCAGAATCAATAAACACAGAAACATTACATGTAGAACTAGGGTTTTTCATGAATCACATAATCAACGATTTACAACCAGCAATGATTAAACAATTACCTTGGGTTGATTCTAGATGAATTGAAAGACCAAGATTGATGCAAAAGACTTGTGCCAAAGATGAAGCAAATGATTGTAGGAGATGATCAAAGAATGTGAAAGTACGTGCTTAGTTTCTTGGGTGATGATTAGTGAAAGGGATTAGGGTTAAGAATGATTTTAGTTTCACTATTAGCACTAAGCACCCTAAAGAATTATCTATCACATATTGCATGTACAAGATATACAATTTACAGTTTCACCACCACAATTAAATATTTGTCAAATCATACACATAACCATGCACAAACACAATACACTTTATTGTATCGCAACGTATACAGTTTCATAGCAAACTAATTGTGCAAATAAACAACTGAACGAACAACGAACGTGCAATAAATGCGAAATTGGAATCTCGGAACTCGAGTTGTCACATTATCCCCAACTTGAAAGAAATTTCGTCCCGAAATTTAGCATGCGGTTACTGAGGAAGCTAGGTAAGTTGTTGTATCGTTTACTGATTTTCCTGGGGTGTCACATCATCCCCCCGTTGATTTGGAATTTCGTCCCGAAATTCTGTAGTAGTAGCTTCAGCCTTAGTAGTGGTTGCACGGTTTTTGAATAACTGGGGATACTTGAGTTTCATTTGATCTTCACGCTCCCAGGTGAGCTCTAGGCCGTGACGGGAATTCCAACGAACTCGAACAAGAGGGATTCTCGTGTTCTTGAGGACCTTAACATCCCGGTCCGTAGTTCAACTGGTTCCTCGACGAACTGCAACCGCTCGTCGATAGTGAGTTCTTTAAAAGGAACTATGAGGGTCTCATCTGACAGGCACTTCTTCAAATTCGACACGTGGAATACGTTGTGAACTGCACCGAGTTCAGCTGGTAGGTTTAGTCTGTAGGCTACTCTGCCTATTCTTTCAGTGATTTCGAACGGTCCGACATACCGCAGATTGAGTTTGCCCCGTTTGCCAAAACGAACTACACCCTTCCAGGGTGAGACTTTAAGTAAAACCCAGTCCCCGACCTGAAATTCCAATGGCTTCCTACGCTTATCCGCGTAGCTTTTCTGACGGTCGCGTGTTGCCGCCATGCGTTGTCGTATCTGTGCAATCTTTTCTGTGGTGTCCGCTATAAGTTCTGGACCCGTGATCTGACTATCCCCCACCTCTTCCCAACAGAGAGGTGACCGGCATTTACGCCCGTACAATGCCTCAAATGGAGCGGCTTGTATGCTGGTGTGATAACTGTTATTGTATGAGAACTCCACCAAAGGGAGATGCTTTTCCCAGCTGTTGCCGAAATCGATAACACACGCCCGAAGCATGTCTTCTAAAGTTTGAATAGTGCGCTCAGACTGCCCATCCGTCTGAGGGTGATAAGCTGTGCTCATGTCTAATCGAGAGCCAAAAGCTTTGTGCATTGCTTGCCATAGTTCTGATGTGAATCGTGCATCCCGATCCGAAATGATAGAGGTGGGCACCCCGTGCCTTGAGACTACTTCTTTCAAGTATATGTCTGCTAGTGTGGAAAACTTGTCTGTCTCTTTGATTGCCAAGAAGTGAGCAGACTTGGTGAGTCGATCCACGATCACCCAAATAGTATCGCTCCCACGCTGGGATCTGGGTAGGCTAGTAACGAAATCCATGGAAATTTCTTCCCATTTCCACTATGGTATCTTTGGTTGCTGAAGTAAGCCTGCTGGTTTCTGATACTCTGCCTTGACTCTTGCACAAGTCAAACATTTGCCGACGTAAGTTGCTATGTGGGCCTTCATGCTAGGCCACCAGTATGTAGTTCTGAGGTCGTGGTACATTTTATCCGAACCTGGATGTACCGAGTAGCGAGACTTATGAGCTTCATCCATCACAAGTTCTCGTAAACCGCCATATAGTGGAACCCAAATACGTCCTGTTACATAGTAGGCGCCGTCTTCCTTCTGTTCTAATCGTTGCCTTGATCCGCGTAAGGCTTCAGCCTTGACGTTTTCTCGTTTCAATGCTTCAACCTGAGCATTTCGTATCTGTGCAGGAAGATCAGACTGAATAGTAAGCTGCAAAGCTCGTACACGCCTAGGTAGAGTGTCTTTTCGACTGAGAGCGTCAGCCACAACATTGGCTTTGCCTGGATGGTACTTGATGGCGCATTCGTAATCATTAAGTAACTCGACCCATCGTCGTTGACGCATGTTCAATTCCTTCTGCTTGAAGATATGCTCGAGACTCCTGTGATCGGTGTAAATTGTGCACTTGGTACCGTACAGGTAGTGTCGCCATATCTTGAGCGCGAAAACAACAGCTCCCAGCTCTAAATCGTGCGTCGTATAGTTCCGCTCATGAACCTTGAGTTGCCGCGAAGTGTAGGCAATAACTTTATCACGCTGCATCAATACACAACCAAGCCCCTGTATCGATGCGTCACAATAGACCACAAAATCATCTGTGCCCTCTGGCAATGAGAGAATAGGTGCGCTGCATAGCCTATCCTTTAAGTACTGGAAAGCGGTTTCCTGGGAATCTCCCCAACGGTAGGTGACACCCTTCTGTGTCAGCATTGTAAGCGGCTGTGCGATCTTTGAGAAGTCTTTGATGAATCGTCTGTAGTACCCCGCCAAACCCAAGAATTGGCGTATTTCCGTTGGTGTACGCGGTGCAGGCCAGTTCCTAATCGAATCTACCTTGGATGGATCGACATGAATCCCATCCCTGTTCACCACATGGCCTAGAAAGTGGACTTCACGAAGCCAGAAGTCGCATTTTGAAAACTTGGCGTACAGTTGTTCCTTTCGAAGAAGTTCCAAGATAAGACGTAAGTGCTGCTCGTGTTCCTCCTGATTCTTGGAGTAGATCAGAATGTCGTCGATGAAAACGATGACGAACTTGTCAAGATAGGGTTTGCACACCCTGTTCATAAGATCCATGAAAACTGCAGGCGCGTTCGTAAGCCCAAATAGCATGACTAGAAACTCGTAGTGACCGTAGCGAGTTCTGAATGCTGTCTTGGAGACGTCCTCCTCGCGGACTCTCAGCTGATGATACCCTGACCTCAGATCAATCTTGGAATAGTAACTCGACCCTTGCAACTGGTCGAATAAGTCGTCAATACGAGGAAGAGGATAGCGGTTCTTCACTGTGACCTTGTTTAGTTCACGGTAGTCTATGCACATCCTGAAAGTGCCATCCTTCTTTTTCACGAATAATACTGGAGCTCCCCAAGGCGAAGAGCTTGGACGAATGAAGCCCTTATCCAAGAGCTCTTGTAGTTGCTTAGACAGTTCTTCCAGTTTAGTTGGAGCTAAACGATACGGTGCGCGAGCTATCGGTGCTGCTCCTGGAGCTAGCTCGACTTGAAACTCGACCTGTCGATGAGGCGGTAGACCAGGTAGATCTTCTGGAAACACTTGAGGAAATTCGTGTACAACTGGAATATCCTCTATCCTTTTCTCTTTCGTCGACGCATCAGTAACAAGTGCCAAAATGGCAGTGTGCCCCTTTCGTAAACACTTTTGGGCCTTCAAGAAGGAGATGATGCCAACCACAGCACCACTCTTGTCGCCTTGAACTTCGAGAGGTTCTTTACCAGAACGAGGAATACGGATGATCTTCTCTTTACATATGATCTCTGCTTGCTGCTTGGATAACCAATCCATACCAACGACGATGTCGAAACTACCCAGAACTATAGGAATGAGGTCGATGGAGAAAGTCTGACCAGCGAGGATAAGATTACAACCCTGAACTATGTGTGTGGCCTCTAGACTTTTTCCGTTAGCTAACTCTACGACATGTTTGGTGTTTAGGGGAGTTGGTGCACGTTTTAACATTTGACTGACATTAAGAGATACATAACTTGTATCCGCACCCGAATCAAACAAAACAGTAACGTAAAAGTCGTCGAGAAGAAACTTACCCATGACTACGTTAGGATCGTTCCTTGCGTCACCTCGACCCAGCACAAAAGCACGACCCCTAGCTTCATTACCGTTATTGTTCCCACCGTTGTTGTTACCATTGCCTTGGTTGTTGTTGTTGTTGCGATTCTGTTTCTGGTTTAACTGGGGGCAATCACGCTTGAAATGACCTTCAGCCCCACACTGAAAACATCCCCTGTTGCCCCGTTGTTGCTGCTGCTGCGGGTTTTGTGGAGCTGGTAATTGCAGTTGCTGGTTCTGATTCGCAGGCCGTGGACTCCTGCAGTCTTTGGTCTCGTGACCCATCTTGAGACACCTTTGGCAACGACCCTTGTTGCACTGGCCGCTGTGATGCCTGTTACAGTTGTGACACTTGGGGTGAGATCCTTGATACCTTTTCTGCCTGTGACCACCAGAAGATTGCTGACTAGGACTCTGGTAGTGATCAGTCTTCTACTGTTGAGCCTGAGACTGAACTGTTGCTGAACCCTTGCTAGAATCCCCATCCCATTTTCTCTTGTTGTCACTGGGAGTAGCAGAAGTAGTAACAGCAGTAGTGGTAGCACTGATGCGTTTTGGCAGCTTGTTCTGTTCCACTGCCTGATCCGTGAGGCGATGAGCGAGGCGTTGAATAGCCTGGATGTTCTCAAGATTAGCCGATGTCACATGGCTCTGAATCTCTGGTGCTAATCCCTTGAGATACAACTCGATACGCTTAATTGGAGGGTCCACCATAGTTGGACACAGCACGGCCAGCTCGTTTGACCTTTTGGTATAAGCTTCAATTTCTGACCCAGTCATTTTCAAATGGTAAAACTCATCTTCCAACTTGTGAATATCTTCCCATGTGCAGTATTCCCTTTTGATCAGTTCCTTGAAATCATTCCAAGGGGTGGCGTTAGCAGCTGCCAACGCTAGGATCTGTACTTGCGCGTTCCACCAAGTTAACGCGATTCCTTCCAAAGTACCAGTGGCGTACTTGACCCTGCGAGCCTCAGGGCATTCACACATTTCAAATACTGACTCTAGCTTCTCAAACCAATGGAGGAGTCCCACTGCCCCCTCGGTGCCACTGAATGTGCTTGGACGACAGTCCATGAAGTTCTTGAAAGTACAAACAGGCTGATGAGCGGGTTGACCTAATGTGTAAGAACAGAATGAGGTTAAACATAAGAGTTGTTTAGGAATGTAGGATCTAAAGATCCTAGGATGAGTTACGACTGCAGGGTATACCTCCTGCGTTTGCAGCTGCAAGTGCCGCAGCAACTTGTTCGTTGATAAGAGCCGTCAACTTGGCTTGTGTCAAGTTAATTCGTCCGGCCATTGATCTTCACCTGAAAGGCAATATAAGTGAGAAAGGTTCGCGAATAGTGCGATGACAGAAGAGTGTAAGCACACAAGTGTTCTCAAGCAATAACAAGTAGTGAGCAATGTAATCTAAGCATACTACGAGCAAAGTTCTATGTAGTTCTAGCAAGCAGGTAATAAACATAAACCTTATTACCTAGGATGTTGAGTCTTGCACGTGGAGCGAGGCGTCGTTGTGGATCGTTGAGCACTGTACTGATTATAGTCTGGTTTTAATAAAAACGTTTTCCCATATTAAAACCAAGTTCTCTATAACCAATGGCTCTGATACCAATCTGTCACACCCCCAAAATCCACACGCGGAGTACTACCGCTTGGGAGCGTGACTGACCAGGATCAAGCCACCAATCATATAGAACAATGTATATAGTAAAAGTAAATGTCATTAAACCAAACCCATCCATATGAAAGGTGATTAAAACATAAGTAATAGTTCAACGTTTAGCGGAAGCAAATAAGTAAAAGCCCAATCGTAAATAAGTATGTAATGTCATAACGTTCAATCATAGCATTCACGATCCTTGTCCACAACGACTTGCTCCTCCCTGTGCAAGCTCCATATGTACCTAAGGTCCTGCAAGGCATGCAGCAGAGAGTCAACAACTAGTTGAGCGAGTTCACAGAAAGTAAGTTCGTAGCAGTAATTCGTATGATCATTTAGTGGGGGCTTCCCACGTATGTATGTACTAATAGTGGGGGTTTCCCATGATTATATTTATTACTAATGGGGGCTTCCCATGTTTATCCTTACTAGACTATTGTAACCATGTGTTCTTCTTATCCGAGAACAGGAATACGTACAAGGTCACGTAGGTTTTACGTGAGTGCCCTTCCCCGAGGACAGTGGTACGCGTGGGGTTTACGTAGGTTTTACGTAAGTGTCCTTCCGACCCGGAAGACAGTAGTAGGTATGAGTTTACGTAGGTTTTACGTAAGTGTCCTCCCGACCCGGGAGACAGTGGTAGATACTAGTTTACGTAGGTTTTACGTAAGTGTCCTGACTAACCTGAGGACGATGGTATATAGTCTAGCAATAATGTAAGTACGAGTAATTATCCAATTCAAATCTTCCCAACCCAATTCCCAACCCAGGAATCCCATGCCTTGGCTGTGTGAACTCACCTTGGTTTGCTCGGTATGTTATTGCTTCTAGGGTTTATTAAATGTCTAAGTCCGTTACACACGACCTAGGATATATTGCACACGATACGATGTAAGTGTTACATTCAAGTAGGGTTTACAAGTCTTGGTGTTCAATCGACTGTGTGTGATAATTGATTACATACTGACCTGACATGGTTTGCACATAAATACAGCAATATACAGCAATTACAGTAACATACGGTAATGTACAGCAACATACAATAAGTAACATTCAGTAACACACATACAGTGGTGACAGGATAATCATATTTCATTCAATATTAACTTGGTTCTGTTAACAAGTCAACATACTCGGACAAAGCATCCTTTACAAAGTCTGACCATGTCCACTATATCTTAAAACTCGGACCAAGGAGGCATTAGAGAAACTCGGACCATGATGAGCATCAAAAGGTCGGATCCCACACCATCCTATAAAACTCGGACCACTAGTGGGGCATATACAAAACTCGGACAAGAAGTGGGGGGTTTCCTTACTTACAAACTCGGACAGGTGGGGGGGGGTTTCCCTGTTCAAAAGTCGGACTAGAGGGGTGGGGGGTTAAAACTCGGACAAAGGCTTTAAAGCCTAAAACTCGGACCAATTCACATGCCATGAAACTCGGAATACTTATGTTTCTTGCCAAAAATTCGGACATGTAATACAAACAAAGTCGGACTACCCTTTATATCACATAAAGGTCGGATCTTGCAAGTTACTTAAAAAGTCGGACTACACACTTTACCCTAAAGTCGGACATACTTGCTTTAAATAAAATTCGGACCCTAACAATCATTATAAAGGTCGGATATTAGCAATCATCATAAAAAGTCGGACATATATGGTCACTAAAGGTCGGACCTATACAAGCTAATAAAATTCGGACATCATGTATGTGAAATACTCGGACTATAATGCAAGTCTTATAAAATTCGGACAAGGTGTAATCAAGGGTTAGCATCAATCGTGCAAACGTTCAACACAATGTAACAGTTACGCATACTAATAAGAAAACCCTAATTTCATTCATATAGACTGCAGAATCATAATCGATCAACCGATGATTAACAACAAACAATCATTACAGGAACAATCTATCGAGCATACAACTAATCATATTCGTTTCTCAATAATCAGAATCAATAAACACAGAAACATTACATGTAGAACTAGGGTTTTTCATGAATCACATAATCAACGATTTACAACCAACAATGATTAAACAATTACCTTGGGTTGATTCTAGATGAATTGAAAGACCAAGATTGATGCAAAAGACTTGTGCCAAAGATGAAGCAAATGATTGTAGGAGATGATCAAAGAATGTGAAAGTACGTGCTTAGTTTCTTGGGTGATGATTAGTGAAAGGGATTAGGGTTAAGAATGATTTTAGTTTCACTATTAGCACTAAGCACCCTAAAGAATTATCTATCACATATTGCATGCACAAGATATACAATTTACAGTTTCACCACCACAATTAAATATTTGTCAAATCATACACATAACCATGCACAAACACAATACACTTTATTGTATCGCAACGTATACAGTTTCATAGCAAACTAATTGTGCAAATAAACAACTGAACGAACAACGAACGTGCAATAAATGCGAAATTGGAATCTCGGAACTCGAGTTGTCACAAAATTAGTTTTCGGAAATTAAATATATGTCAAATACCATAAATTTACTAATATATATACTAAAATATGTGAAAATGATATTCAATCTTTGATATAATAGGCATAGAAATTTTGTTTTATTTTTTTTAAGTCAAACTCGGCCCCAATTGACCTACTAGATTTGATTTTGGTCGAGGTTGACCGCGTTTAATCGATTCCGAGTAATTAGGCGCAGTTGAAGAAAGTTGCCTCGACAGCTTACCTTGAAGCAATTACTCTAGGATTACTCGGACTTGGAGGCCTTGTCTTGCAACCATGTAATGCATATGTGTGCATGGCTAATCAAAATTCAACGCCATAATGATTTTAATAATTACAACCAACAAGTTACTTTCATATTTAAATGAGTTAAATGCCCGTGGTTTGCCATTTTTTCACCTTTTCACCTTTGTTCCCTAACTTTCTAAAATTACAGCTATATTCCCCAACTTTTCAATTTTCGTTCCCGAATAGTCCCTAGACCTAACATCAGTTAGTTTTCTTAGTTAAAAGGGTGTGAAATGACATAAATACCCTTTCCTTAAAACATTAAAAGAAATATATTATTTATTTATATAATCAAGTGGGGCCACCATCCTTATCTTCATCACCCTACCCCACCCATTTCATCTTCCCCACTACCCACCATCACCACCACCATCTCCACCTTTCACCACCACCATCTACCTTTCCATTGATATCAGTATTTTGATTTCAGTTTGACATTGCTTTTAAGATCGATACGACAACAAACCCAAACTGGTTTGCAACCTGATGAATATTAGCTCTGCAACTGCATTCGGCATATTTGCTTGGAGCATCTTCAATCTGCAGTAAAGAAATTAAAAAAGAAAGAATATTATTCACAATAGGTGTCAAATTAAATAAGTCTCCAATGTGCAGGTCATGTTTGGTTTCACAAGAGTTTCTTCCCCACATTCTGTTTTCAAATATACAACAACTTGGCCCTCAATCACCCACCCATTTTGTTGAAATATATGGTATGATGACCAATTGAAACAAACAAGACAAAATAAGAACGACATAACAAGATATAGCGACAAAACAAAGGTGACTAAAATCTTATTAACCCATACCAAAAACGTTTACCCCCCAAGATCCCAATCGATCTTACAAAAGTAAGATCCAACCAATACAGAAATACAAGATGAATCTGGAACAAATCTGGATAATCATCAACTGATGATTATCTACCAAGCAACTATGACAATCTCTCTTCACTGATGAGAGAATACAAACAACACGCTGAACTGCACAATACAAATCGTTCAAACCCTAGTTTACGCAGAGAGAAAGATGAAGAGAAATTGGGGCTAATCCAAGAACGAATGACTGAAGATGAGCGCTTATATATTCCTGCACTTTCAATATTACACTTAAGCCCAAATCTTTAATGACTAATGATCGCAACCCTTCACTTATTGCATTTTCCACCCCTTTACTTCTCACAAATGTAAATAGCAACTTAACAACCCGTTAACAACTAGGCCAACTGGCCCAACAGAAAAAACAACTAAACCCACATGAATGATAAAGGCCCAACTTTACTATTTTAACAGCCCCCTTCATTCCTAGGGTTTAAATAAGTTCACTAACCCAAGTTTGTCACAGAAATATGCCAGTTGTGTAACACTTAAGCCTTTTGTGAATAAATTTGCAAGTTGATTCACTGAATCAACTTTTTCTGTACTTATAAAACCAGCAGAAATCTTTTCTCTTAAAAAATACAGATCAATCTTAAAATGCTTGGTTCTCTCATGAAAGACAGGATTAGCTGCTATTGATATAGCAGCATTACTGTCGCAATACAATTTAATGGGCAACTTACAAGTTACATGTAACTCATTAAGTACATTAACAATCCAGACTAACTCACAGGTGGCTGAGCACATTGCTCTATACTCAGCCTCTCCTGTTGATCGAGAAACTGTGCTTTGTTTCTTGCTTTTCCAAGAAACAAGACAATCTCCTAAAAAATGCAAAACCCGGTAACAGACTTTCTAGAATCTGGACATTTTGCTTAGTCCGAATCAGTGTAACAAGTCAATTCTAATTGCCACCTTTTTTAAACATTATACCCTTTCCAGGACTTAACTTTAAGTATCTCAAAAGTCTTAAAGCAATTTAAGATGAACAACCAAAGGCTTGTGCATGAATTGACTCAAATACTGTACCGTATAGCTGATATCAGGACGAGTTAAAGACAAGTAAATAAGTTTACCTATTAATTGTTGAAAACTTGTAATATCTTCAAAATGACTCGTTTCTTCACTAACCTTTTTATTTACAACGTGACTTAACTCGATCGGAGTGTTAACAAGCTTGCACCCCAGGTAATCAAATTCAGACAATAACTCCAAACAGTACTTTATTTGATTCAGACATATAACCTCATCATTATAAACCACTTTCAATCCTAGGAAGTACCTAAGAATACCTAAATCTTTAATTTGGAAGTTATCACGAAGAAGTTGTTTAATTTTACTTATTTCATCATTATTATTTCCAGTAATCACTATATCATCAACGTATACAAGAAGTATAATAAGCACAGAATTTTTAGATAGAATATAAAGAGAATGATCACAACAACTTTGCACAAAACCAACATTAACAAGAACATCAGTTAGCTTTTCATTCCATTTCATAGGCGCTTGTTTTAACCCATATAACGACTTAACAAGTTTGCAAACCTTGGTTTCATTTTTAGAATAATAACCTTCAGGAAGAGACATGTACACATCCTCAGAAATTGAACCATATAAGAACGCATTATTCACATCAAGTTGAAACAAAGTCCATCCACTTTTAATGGCTAGACTTAACACACACCTAACAGTTACCATTTTCACCACCGGTGAAAATGTTTCACCAAAATCTAACCCTTCCCGCTGATTATACCCTTTAGCAACCAACCTTGCTTTATACCTTTCTATTTCACCATTTGCTTTATATTTAACCTTATGAATCCATTTACATCCTATGGGTTTTCTATTAACAGGTAAATCAACAAGTTCCCAGGTTTTATTTCGAAGCAAAGCTTCCATTTCAACATTCATTGCTTCGACCTACTTAGGATCTTTTGATGCTTCACTATAACTACTTGGCACAACAGTTTTATTCAAACTACTTATAAAACACATAGCATCAACATTTAGACAAGCATAACTAACAACTTTGTTTATGTTATATTTTACACTACTAGACAAAACATAATCTTGAAACTGTTTTGGAATAGAAACATTCCTTAACGATCTTCTAAGATCAACAAGGTTTCCCTCAGATGGGCTGATCTCAGCATCTGACACAACAGTGTCCTCTGCCCTGCCAGACTCCTCCCTAACACTACTTTCTACACTAGACTCAGAATTACTTGGTCCAGGAGTGGCAGATGTAAAGGGAACTGGCTGCTGATCATCACTGACAGTGTCATGAGATCCAGTTATACCCTCTTCATCATCGGGAGTTGAAGAAAATTCAGGTGTATTTGTCTCATATTGATCCAAAAATTTAGTAAATTTAAGTTTTTATCAAAAACCACATTATCTTTAATATGTTCAGACTTAAAAGGGTATACATGTTCATAAAATTTTATATCTCTAGAAAAGAAAACCTTCTTTTCATCTAAACTCCAAAGTTTATACCCTTTTTTCACATTTGAATATCCTAACAAAACACACTTATCAGCAAGATAAGTAAACTTGTCAGGATCATTTAAAATAGTACTAAAACAAAGACACCCAAAATTTCTTAAAGGGCAAAGAGGGCTTAAAACCAAAAACAAGTTCATACGGACTCTTTCCAACTAAAATAGAAGACGGTAGCCTGTTAATAATATAAACAGCAGTTAGCACACAATCACTCCAAAACCTCAGTGGTAGACCACCTTGAAACATCAATGCTCTGGCTATGTTTAAAAGACGTCTATGTTTCCGCTCAACAACCCCATTTTGTTGTGGGGTATATGAACAGGTCGTTTGATGAATAATACCTTTTGTTTTACAAAATAGACTCATTTGATTATTCACAAATTCAGTTCCGTTGTCACTCCTAAACACTTTTACCTTCCTTTTAAACCGAGTTAGGATTATTTCATAAAAAACCTTAAGATTTTTAAACACTTCCATTTTATTTTTAAGAAGATAACACCAAACAGACCTAGAGAAATCATCAACAACAGTTAAAAAATATTTGTAACCTTCATAGCTAGACACCTTATAAGGACCCCATAAATCTAAATGAATTAGATCTCCTACTTCTTTAGATTTATGTTCACTTAAAGGAAAAGGAACACGAACCTGTTTAGACCTATGACAAATTTCACACGGACCATGTTCAACTGAAATAACTCCTAGACTGTCTTTTAAAATAGCCAGAACTTGATCCGAAGGATGGCCTAACCTACTGTGCCATAAATTTGACTTAACAACACTATTAAAGAACATATTAACAAAATTACTATCTCCACCTACAAAGTACAACCCATTATCTTGCCTACCAATCATCAGAATTTTCTTTGATTGCAAATCCTGTAACATACAATTATTTTCATTAAACAAGATAGTTATTGCATTATCTTTGGCTAACTTATGCACAGACAACAGGTTCACACTATATTC
Source organism: Helianthus annuus (assembly GCF_002127325.2). NCBI lineage: Eukaryota > Viridiplantae > Streptophyta > Magnoliopsida > Asterales > Asteraceae > Helianthus > Helianthus annuus. Next base: position 14,125,640 of record NC_035443.2, read on the forward strand.
AGGAACATAAAACACATCTTTTAACACAAAATTGTTTATTAACCTTAACTCCCCAATTTTTAATACACTGACACTAGTTCCATTAGGGTGACCAACTTTTAATCCACATTCAGAAACATCCACACAGTTAAACATATTTTTATCACTTTTAATCATGTGTTGATTAGCACCTGAATCTACAACCCAGCTATAATCATGACTAAAACTCACACTTCAAGAACTACTAAATCTGATGCAGAAGAAAATAACCTCAGATAGCAACACTGGTTAGTTTGCCCTGAACCGTCTAAGGTGTCAGAGACTAACATAGAGTGCAGAAGAAGAAGATACACAGAAACCCTAAGTTAGGGTTTCAATCCACGAAGCAAGGAACACCAACAAGAACAGATCTAAGCAGATTTGGCCACCACGGATTTTCGAGCACAGAAACCCTAGAACAATGAACAACAAGAACAGTCAGTCAACAACCTCTAACATACATCGGAAGAACAATTGATCATCAGTATGAGCACAGTGGCTCTGATACCATGTTGAAATATATGGTATGATGACCAATCGAAACAAACAACACAAAATAAGAACTACAGAACAAGATATAGCGACAAAACAAAGGTGACTAAAATCTTATTAACCCAAACCAAAAACGTTTACCCCCAAGATCCCAATCGATCTTAAAAAGTAAGATCCCACCAATATAGAAATACAAGATGAATCTGGAACAAATCTGGATAATCATTAACTAATGATTATCTACCAAGCAGCTATTACAATCTCTCTTCACTGATGAGAGAATACAAACAACACGCTGAACTGCACAATACAAATCGCTCAAACCCTAGTTTACGCAGAGAGAAAGATGAAGAGAAATTGGGGCTAATCCAAGAACGAATGACTGAAGATGAGCGCTTATATATTCCTGCACTTTCAATATTACACATAAGCCCAAATCTTTAATGACTGATGATCGCAGCCCTTCACTTATTGCACTTTCCACCCCTTTACTTCTCACAAATGTACAACCTGTAATAACAACTTAACAACCCGTTAACAACTAGGCCAACTAGCCCAACAGAAAAAACAACTAAACCCACATGAATGATAAAGGCCCAAGTTTACTATTTTAACACATGTCGTGACATCTCCACTTTCATGGTTGGTCTCAATCCCTAAGGGTCACCATCCCCGCTGCCACTAACTCTGTTGGATTAGTGGCGATAACGCTTTCAAACTGCCGCCTAACACTCTTCAAAGTGTGTATGTGTGGATAAGCGATGAATGGGTCGGCGTCCCGATGGTTTGCACAGACGAAGAGATAGTTTGGACCCTTTCGGGTTTCCCCCAAGGTAACCGACAATATTTGTTTATTATTGATCGATGATTGAAAATTTGTTTATTAGTGATTGATGATTGAAATTTGTTTATTATTGATCGATGATTAAAAAAAAATTAATTCAATTTAAGGTATTGCAGAACGAACTTGATTTATGGATACCAGTTGTTAAAGGGTGTTGTCGGAAAAAATGGGATGAAGGAGTTGTAGGGGAAGAGAGAAGAAAGAGAGAGGAAGGTGGGGGTGGGGTTGTTATTTTATTTTTATAGTAAGGGTACTTTTGTCATTTCACATTCTCTTAACTGAGATAACTAACTGATGTTAGGCCCATGGACTATCCGGGAACGAAAATTGAAAAGTTGGGGACCATAGTTGTAATTTTAGAATGTTAGGGACTAAAGTTGAAAAAAGGCAAACCACAGGGACTATCCGGGCATTTAACTCTATTTAAATAATCATTTAAACTTGGTTTGACTATGGGCTATACCCTACGGCCTTCGCTGGTCCCTGATTACCGCCTCATTATCTTTTCCCATCCCTCACTAGGGATGAGCAGAAAACCGAAATAACCGACAAAATCGAACCGAAAAAAACGAACCGAAACAAAAACTGATGGTTCGGTTTTCGAATTTTTAATAACCGAAAATTTCGGTTCGGTTTTCGGATAACCATTTTCAATAACCGAAAAAAACCGAAACGAAAAAAAACATATATTTTTATGTTTAATTTTAAGTGTTTAACCCATGCTATTAGAAATTATTAATTTTATTCTTGAATATTAAGTACGACATTTTCCCTAAAAATTAAACAATCTTCAAAGTATTATAAAAGAAGAAGTCCTAATAAAAACCTTGAAGAAACATAAAAATAGATTAGAAGGTTAGGTTTATATAAACATTTTCAGTTAAAAAGATTAAGTATAATAACTTAACTGTAACCATATAAGAAAGATTCTTAAATTTTGAATTATACTTTTTTTATTTTTGAATCTTACTTACTTTTGTTTCAAAAACCGAAATAACCGAAAACGGAATCGAACCGGTGTAAAAACCGAAAAAACCGAAAACGAATCGAACCGGTGTAAAAACCAAAAAAACAGAAACCGAACGGATTTGAAAAACCGAAAACCGACATTCGGTTTTGATTTTGCCCAAAAACCGAACCGAACCCAGCCGTGCACACCCCTACCCCTCACCCACCTTTTTCCATGTTATTTAAAAATTAATTAAAGAGGAGAAAGAAAGAGAGTTAGAGAGGAAGAGAGCTTGGGAAGGTCGGGGTCCGTGCCCACGGTTCTTCCGAAAATCCACGAGAAGAGGAGGCAGTGCGGTGTACCCCGCTCCACCAACCCTCCCGCGGGCACCCTTTACGGGACCACAACACCAAGCCTTAGAGGATCAATATTTTTTGGATGTCCCAAAATGTCACGGCCCCAGCCCCGGTTTGACCCGGTCAGGAGCCGCGGGACAGGAACCCGTGGTATTTAATTGATGCGACATCGGAAGATTTTAACAAGATCTTTTTAAAACTTGAAATGCCCGATTATTTTATTTCATAATTCGGGATAAACCCCGTAATTTACAATAGAGGAATTTCACTAGGAAGTTCCCTGATTTATTAAAACATGTTTATTTATTTTAACTGAGCCACCTCTTCAAGCTGGTTAGTGCTCCGTAGCACGTTGACTTTGATTTACAGCAGGTCGCCTGAAACATGTTTTAAAAATATTTTTATCAGCGGGGAAATACTGGTGAATCATTCATTTTGATAAAATGACACATAGTTATAATTTACAGCACAAGAGCGATTACAATGGCTTCTATCTTATTTTTATTTGGCGCCGTGTCACCTGGTGACGATGGTCATACCACTATTGGGTCTTTCCCCAAGTAGTGACTTTTATCACTGTTAGGATTTATTAGCCTAACCGTGAGAAATTAGTAATGTGCACAATACCCCACTAGCCAGTGATTTAAGATAACCACGACTTAATCCCTGTAATTATAACTTTTGAAAATATGGAGTATTGTAAAATATGATTTGATAAAAAGAGAATGACTCACATTGCAGATTTATGCGGGCAGAGTTTAGCCTACTGAATAGCCTGATAACCTAATTTAAATAACAATGCACATGAACGAGGTCAGTAACTAATACCGCATTTATGATAACTCACGAGATTAAACCCTCACGACGAATGACAAAGTGCAATACTTAAACATCCATCGAATTGACGACGAATGACAAAGTATAAACCCAATTTGAGCAGCACTTAAACATTCATCGGATAGTTTTAATTGATCGAACATTGAATCGTAGCAGCGATCGAGTTAATACCCGGTATCGTAGCAGTACCCCGCTATTATGAAAGTGAATTTCGAGTTTGGACAGTATAACTTCGTTTTTGAAAGTTGGTTTCGACACCAGTGAACAGGCCATGGTCGAATCTATTTATAGGTGAAAAATGGGGTTCACGCGGCCCGCGTGAACCTTAGCTTGACCTTTACGCGGCCCGCGTGGCCGCCTAGTCTATGCGTAGGTTTGATTGGTCACGAGTAGGGTCACCAGATAGTCAACACGTGGTCCCGGATGCTTATCCGGTCAAATTTCAAGTTTACGCGACCCGCATAAGCTTCTCTTGTGACTTACGCGGCCCGCCTGAAACCAGAAAATTGATTTTTCTTGATTTTTAATATGGATTAAGGTTTCAGGGGTCCGGGTTTTCATTTATGGGTTGTTTAGGGACATTTTTGAAGGTCCTTACATCCTCCCCACCTTAATAAAAATCTCGTCCTCGAGATTTATTGAAATAAGTGAGGATATTTTCGCTTCATCTCCGATTCCAGCTCCCAGGTGTATTCGGGTCCTCTTTTCGAATCCCACTTGACTTTGACTAGCACGAGTCATTTGTGTTTGAGAAACTTAATCTTTCTATCTTCTATCTGCAATGGTTTCTCCACGAATTTCAGCTTTTCATTTACCTCTACATCTTGAAGAGGTATTACCAATGATTCGTCAGATAGACATTTCTTAAGGTTGGATACATGAAATACATCATGTACTCTGGCTAACTCTTCTGGTAGTTGTAAACGATAGGCAACTGGTCCTATACGTTGAATCACTGGAAATGGTCCTATGTACCTTGGACTCAGCTTTCCTTTCTTACCGAACCGTACTACTCCTTTACAAGGAGAAACTTTCAAGAGTACCTTGTCTCCAACTTGAAATTCTAGTGGCTTGCGTCGATTGTCAGCATAGCTCTTTTGGCGATCTCAAGCAGTCTTTAGTCTTTCCTTGATCTAAGTGATCTTGTCGGTGGTTTCTTGCACGATTTCAGGACCTGATAATTGACTTTCTCCTATTTCTGCCCAACAAACTAGAGTTCTACACTTACGTCCGTACAGTTCTTCAAATGGGGCAGCTTCAATGCTTGAATGATAACTATTGTTATAGGAGAATTCGATTAAAGGTAGGTGATTATCCCAGTTTCCACCAAAATCGATCACACATGCTCGGAGCATGTCTTCTAGAGTTTGGATCGTCCTTTCACTTTGCCCGTCTGTTTGAGGATGATATGCCGTACCTAAATTTAGTCGGGTTCCCATTGCTTCTTGGAAACTAGTCCAGAAATGGGAAGTGAAACGACTATCTCTATCCGATACAATGGAGAGTGGAACTCCATGCAAGGATACTACTTCGTCTACATACAACTTGGCTAGCTTTTCCATACTAAAGTTTTCTTTCATGGGTAGAAAATGAGCTGATTTGGTTAATCGATCCACAATTACCCAAATCGCATTATTACCTTTTCTGGTTTTGGGTAACTTAGTAACAAAGTCCATTGTTATGAGTTCCCATTTCCATATAGGCATTTCTAATTGTTGTAGTAGTCCCGAAGGTTTCTGATGTTCTGCCTTTACTTGCGAACAAGTAAGACACTTAGATACATATTTAGCTATATCCTTTTTCATTCCTATCCACCAGAAATTATTTCTTAAATCTTGGTACATCTTAGTATTTCCTGGATGCATGGTATACCTAGATTTATGAGCTTCTTCTAAAATCTTATTTCTTAACTCTCCCTGCTTAGGTACCCAAATTCTTTTCTTATGGAATCTCCAAATTGCATCCTTTCCTTGCTCTAACTCTTTTATTCGTCCTTTCATTCCTTCAGCATCGTCTTTGATTGCTGTTTCTTGAACTTTCTTTAATTGTTCCATTAAATCCAATTGCAGATTTAATCTAAGAGCACGAATTCGTCGTTGTTTCTCATGATACTTACGACTTAAAGCATCCGCGACTACATTTGCTTTTCCTTCATGATATTGAATATCACAGTCGTAGTCACTTAGGATTTCGATCCATCTCCTTTGTCTCATGTTTAATTCTTTTTGCCCAAATATGTACCTTAAACTTTTATGATCCGTATAGACAGTAAACTTACTTCCATACAGATAATGTCTCCAAATCTTAAGGGCAAAAATTATGGCTCCTAATTCTAAGTCATGAGTCGTATAATTTTCTTCGTGCTTTTTCAATTGTCTTGAGGCGTACGCAATTACCTTTTTGCGTTGCATTAGCACACATCCTAACCCCAGTTTTGAAGCATCACAGTATACTTCAAAATCTTCAGTCCCTTCTGGTAAGGCTAGGATTGGGGCATTTGTTAACTTTTGCTTTAAAATCCTAAAAGCCTCTTCTTGCTTAGGTCCCCATTCAAACTTAACTGCTTTACAGGTTAGCTTAGTTAATGGCACGGCTATCTTAGAAAAATCTTTAATGAATCGCCTATAATATCCGGCTAATCATAGAAAACTTCTAACTTCCGTAGCTGATTGCGGGGCCTTCCATTTGGTGATTGCTTCTATTTTGGCGGGATCTATGTGAATACCTTCGTGGTTCACCATGTGTCCTAAAAATTGCACCTCCTGTAGCCAAAATTCACACTTCAAGAATTTGGCGTAAAGCTTCTCCCTTCTTAACAAAGTTAAGAGTGCATGCAGATGCTGACAATGCTCGTTCTGACTTTTGGAATAAATAAGTATATCATCGATGAAAACAATTACAAATTTATCCAAATACGGTTTACAGATTCTATTCATCATGTCCATGAATGCCACAGGTGCATTTGTTAGTCCGAAGGGCATGACTGTAAACTCGTAATGACCATACCTAGTTCTGAAAGCAGTTTTAGGTATGTCTTCTTCTTGTACTTTTAACTGATGGTATCCGGAGCGTAAGTCTATCTTAGAAAAATACCTAGCTCCCTGGAGTTGATCAAAAAGATCATCAATCCTAGGTAATGGGTATTGATTCTTAATTGTAACCTTATTCAATTCTCTATAATCAATACACATTCTCATTGACCCATCTTTCTTTTTCACAAACAATACTGGTGCTCCCCACGGGGATGAACTAGGTTGTGTAAAACCTTTACTTAGTAATTCATCTAATTGCTTTTTCAGTTCTAGCATTTCTGTGGGTGCTAACCGATAAGGTGCCTTGGCTATCGGTGTAATTCCAGGAATTAGATGAATCCTAAATTCTACTTCCCTGTCGGGTGGTAATCCAGGTAGTTCTTCTGGGAATACATCGGGGTATTCTGAGACTACTGGAATTTCCTTAAGTTCCTTACTTTTCGTGTTAATGATTACTGAAATCATATACATTACTTCTTGTTTTCTTGAATAACTGGCCAACTTCATTACTGAAATGAATTTCAGTGGCTTTCGAGGTTTATCTCCTGTAATTGAAATTACTTCTCCTGTAGGTGTATGGATTTCTATAGAATTTTTATCACAGAGAATTCGAGCATGGTTGGCTACTAACCAATCCATTCCTAATACTACATCGAATCCGGCTAAATTCATAGGTAACAGGTTTGCAGAAAATTTATGGCCTAAGAGTTCTATCTTTCCTTTTCGCAAAATCTTATCTATGTTAACAGAATTTCCATCTACCGTTTCAACTGTAAAAATCTGCCTAAGGTTGGTTAAGGGTAGATTAAGAGCTTGACAGAATGAAGTATTTATAAAACTTTGGTTTGCACCAGAGTCAAATAATACTTTTGCATACACATTGTGCACTAGGAACGTACCAGCTATCACATCTGGAATGAGTTCTGCTTCTTGAGTGGTTAGCTGGAATGCTCTGGCATTCTTCTTAGTAACTCCGTCGGCCGTCTTGGCTTTGTTGTCTGCTGGTTTGACCAACTTTGGGCAGTCTGGCCTAAGATGTCCAGCCTCTCCACAATTATAGTAGACCATGGCTTTCTTCTTCCTGCAATCTTCTTCTTGATGCCCTGGAATTTTACAGAAATTGCAATACCCCTTGCATCTTCCAAAATGCTCTCTTTTACAGGCATTGCAAAATGGAACAGTGGAAGATTGCCAAGTTACCTTTTTCCGAAAATTATTACGGTTACCCACACGGAATCCTTGGGTAATCTTTTGGGCTACTTCCTTTTTCCGGTTTTCTTCACTTGTGCGTACCAGTTCGTCAGTTAAGGTGTTAGCTAATTCGACCGCATCATCAATAGTGCTAGGTCTCGCAGCTTTAACGATATTACGGATTTCGCCAATCAATCCCCAAATATAGCGGGAAATAAGCACCGGTTCTGGCGAAGCCAGCGTTGGTACCACTCTTGCATACTCGAAGAATGTCGAAGTATACCCTCGACAATCTACACCTATCATCCGATGGTTCAGGAATTTATTTGCCATTTGTTCCTTTTCATATTCAGGACAGTATTTTCTTTCCATTAGCTGCTTAAATTCTTCCCAATTCATGGCATAGGCCATATTTCTTCCTTTGGCTTGAAGTACCATATTCCACCATTCTAGCGCCCCTTCTTTAAAAAGATGCGACGCATACATGACCTTGTCTTTATCAGCACATTTACTTATCATAATTACTGCTTCAGTTTTCTTCAACCAACGCAGTTTCGTAGTCGCCCCTTCATTGCCTGCAAATTCAACTGGTTTACAAGCAAGAAATTCTTTGTAAGTGCAACCAGGCGTTGCAACTTTCATTTTCTTAGGGAGTGGGGCCTGCCGTGGATCATTATCGTGATTAGTATGGTTGCCGCCTCCGTTTACGCTATTACTGAAGTTATCTTCTTGAGTACGTTTACTAGGAATAATTTGTTGAGGTTCAACAGGTTTTTGGGCAGCAGCCAGGATTGCTAGAATAGCATTGGCTATTCCTTGAGCAACGATATTCTTGATATCTTGCCTAGTCATAAATTGATTTTCCGGATTTTGCTCAGATTGGTTCACTTCATTAACTGGTTTATTATTAGCAGGTTCCATCTGATAATTAATATATATAACTTATTAGCATAAAATAATTGATAACCAAATATAACAAGAATAATTGCACATAATCACAAAAATTTACAACACATGTATAGCCAAAATTGTCGATTTCTCGACTTCCATTTCTTTTATATTATATTAGGCATCCGTACATGCTGTTATCTTACATAAGTTTTATTTTTAGTTATTTTTACAAGATTTATATTTTTATTACTATTGTTATTATACAAACACAGCCTCCCAACCACACTATCCCTTGTCAGCTGGCATTTTAGAAGCGACGTTCCCTCTCGTCGTACTTCCAGGAGATTTGCTCTCCCACCTCCTAGATCCTATTCCCTGCATTCACCAGCTCCTCGCCAAAATGGCAGAGTTCAGCTAAGTTTTCATTACTCATCGGTGGGTTTGGTATAGGTTCTGGATCAAACTGAGGGAAAAAGGTATAAGGGTTATTGAGGAGGTTTTGAAATTGCCAGTCGTTAGTCCACCACTCGTCCATTTCTCCTAAAGGTTGGGTGTGGATCAAAGGTTCAGGGATGGCTGGTTCCAAATTGATTGGAAGTTGGGTTTCAGCAGGATAAGGAAAGAGGTTATTATTGATAGGCCTGAGAATATCGCAGCTTGCCAGTACGCGATCTAATTCCTCCTGTAGTGGTAATTCCTCGACTTGCCTAGAACTTTCCCCAATTTCCATTTCTACTTGCTTAGCATTTTCCTTAATCTCGATTCCTTTTCCTTTATCAATGAGATTTTCAATTTTGGGAACTTTTCTAGTTGCTGGTTTCCTCCTACGTACTTTCCTCCAACCTACAAATCTTCTCCTTTTCTTAGGCTTTGGTTTCTCCGGAGGTGGAGCTCGAAATTCCATAAGTTCCTCTACCTCGGCGATGTAGCTAGTAAAGTCTTTGGAAACTTCTACTTTTACGGGATAGAGATTGAGATTCTAAAGGGCTTCAGATAGCTCATTCATGTTGTTTAGCATATATGCAAAATGCACACAAAATGCTAAGTTAAAATTTTTATAATAAAATTTCATAGATAAACATTCAAGTATTATTGCATATCGTGTGACTAATTTAATACAAAGGACAACTAAAAATTAAAACATACTAGGGTTTATTGTAAACTTATTTATTTACTGGGTAAAATTTAGAGTTTCTGGATTGTAGATGATATGGGTGCTAATACTGGTGTCAGGGTATTTAAAATTTTGCATTTTCTGCTACAGTGGCTAACATATAGAGATCTGCCCATTTTTCATCTAACTCATCTTCCCATGGTGGGTTATTGCCTATTTCCTGTGTCTCCTTAGGCATCCTTACTTCTTTTGGTTATGGCTTCTTTATTTTCTCTTGACTTTTCTTAATAATCAAACTTCTTCTATTAGGAGAAAGTGGTTTTTCAAACTGTGCTTTACGAACAAATATTCCTTCCTCAGTATTTACTGGGTGGTTTGAGGATGATGATCCCTTATCTTTTGGTGCACTATCTAATTGACGATAGATATCTGAAAGTCTTTGCTTACCCATACTGTAAACAAATATTCAAATAATAAAACATATAAGCACAAAAATGGCAATCAGTAAAATTAAGTATTTTCTAAATACTTAATTGGCTTAAAGCAGTGGCTCTGATACCACCTTTTCCTGTCACGGCCCCAGTCCCGGTTTGACCCGGTCAGGAGCCGCGGGACAGGAACCGTGGTATTTAATTGATGCGACAGCGGAAGATTTTAACAAGATCTTTTTAAAACTTGAAATGCCCGATTATTTTATTTCATAATTCGGGATAAACCCCGTAATTTACAATAGAGGAATTTCACTAGGAAATTCCCTGATTTATTAAAACATGTTTATTTATTTTAACTGGGCCACCTCTGCAAGATGGTTAGTGCTCCGTAGCACGTTGACTTTGATTTACAGCAGGTTGCTTGAAACATATTTTAAAAATATTTTTGTCAGCGGGGAAATACTGGTGAATCATTCATTTTGATAAAATGACACATAGTTATAATTTACAGCACAAGAGCGATTACAATGGCTTCTATCTTATTTTTATCTAGCGCCGTGTCACCTAGTGACGATGGTCATACCACTATTGGGTCTTTCCCCAAGTAGTGACGTTTATCACTGTTAGGATTTATTAGCCTAACCGTGAGAAATTAGTAATGTGCACAATACCCCACTAGCTAGTGATTTAAGATAACCACGACTTAATCCCTGTAATTATAACTTTTGAAAATATGGAGTATTGTAAAATATGATTTGATAAAAAGAGAATGACTCATATTGCAGATTTATGCGGGCAGAGTTTAGCCTACTGAATAGCCTGATAACCTAATTTAAATAACAATGCACACGAACTAGGTCAGTAACTAATACCGCATTTATGATAACTCACGAGATTCAACCCTCACGACGAATGACAAAGTGCAATACTTAACCATCCATCGAATTGACGATGAATGACAAAGTATAAACCCAATTTGAGCAGCACTTAAACATTCATCGGATAGTTTTAATCGATCGGACATTGAATCGTAGCAGCGATCGAGTTAATACCCGGTATCATAGCAGTACCTCGCTATTATGAAAGTGAATTTCGAGTTTGGACAGTATAACTTCGTTTTTGAAAGTTGGTTTCAACACCAGTGAACAGGCCATGGTCGAATCTATTTATAGGTGAAAAATGGGGTTCACGCGGCCCGCGTGAACCTTAGCTTGACCCTTACGCGGCCCGCGTGGCCGGCTAGTCTACGCGTAGGTTTGATTGGTCACGAGTAGGGTCACCAGATAGTCAACACGTGGTCCCGGATGCTTATCCGGTCAAATTTCAAGTTGACGCGGCCCGCGTAAGCTTCTCTTGTGACTTACGCGGCCCGCCTGAAACCAGAAAATTGATTTTTCTTGATTTTTAATATGGATTAAGGTTTCAGGGGTCCGGGTTTTCATTTATGGGTTGTTTAGGGACATTTTTGAAGGTCCTTACACAAAAATTTATGGTGTTAATATCTTTTTCGTCACCAAGAAGATGGAGATGTATGGTCCTGGTGGTGGCCGGTAATTCATCCCAAAGGGAGGTTGAAAAAGACTTTTCAAAACCATGAGGACAAAAGGCAGGAATTCGTTTGGTACCAGTTTGGTTTATTACGGTGTTAGTACATTATCGGTATTCAGTATAACAACTAAAAAAGATAAAACGAATATTGGTACCGATATTGTTTGGACGATATAAGTTCTACCGTTCATGGTAGTAGTAGTAGTAGTAGTTTGTTGGTGCATAAATGTCTGTCAACTTTGTCTTGTATCGAGTCTTGTAACTAAATAGGATAAACCAGTGCTTGATAGGCTAGAAATCAGGTTTTTAGTGATGTGTGACCAGTTCGCACGAAATGGACAAAGCCATTTCGTACGAAATGGGACAAACCCAATTCGCACGAAATGGGCAGTGTCAGGTTCGTGCGAAATGGCCTCTTATATAAATAGCAGAGCATGGTTTCTCATTTGTAACGTTGCGGATTTCAGAGCCGAGGTGCTGCCAAATTGTTAACTGATCTGTAAAGCTTTGAAATCAATAAACAAGTAAATATAAGCGTGAATCAAGCTGTAATCAAGTTCGTATCATCGAATTCCGCCTTTGATATGGATTAAAACTCTTCTGATCGACTCGTTTAGGTCATATAACGATCCTACAAGTGGTATCAGAGCTCAGGAGGAAGAGTTCTTACCGATTCAGCTTGTTTTCACCGAAATTTCTGATTTCTACTCATTCTTCTTCACATTTTTCAAAATTAACTAAGATTTCACGGTTAAAATGGCTTGATTTTCACATATAATAAGCGAAAAACATTGTATTAATCAATCCTTGAAAGAATCAGACCTTAATTCGACCTAAAACGTGATCAATTTGACAAAATCATGGCCGATTGGATGACGTCAGCATCATTTCGTTTGAAAGAAACAGTCCATTTCGCACGAATTGAGTAGATTGAACCCCATTTCGCACAGATTGATTAGTTTGAACCTCATTTCGCACGGATTGGACCCAGTTCGCTTAAAAGTTGCCATTTCGCTTGAAATAATTCTCCATTTCGCACGGATTGGACCCAGTTCGCTTGAAATCTGTTCATTTCGCCTGAAAGGTGTCATTTCTCTTGAGATATTCATCCAATTCGCATGAATTGGACATTGTTGGACCCAATTCGCACGAATTAAATATCAAGTGGCCAATTCGCACCAAGTCATTTCGCACCAGTTCAATTCGCATCAAGTCCGGTTGTTTAAGGATCAATTAGTTCGCACGAAGTGAGAAGTGTTCTAGATCGTTTGAAACTTTGAAACTACATCAGTTCGCAGGAGTTGATTCGTTTCAGTTCGCACGAAGTGAACTAGTACCAGTGTGAAGTTTGTTTTTAAAATCACAAAAATTTGTCTAAGTGTTTGTTAATTGTTTCAGGTACTTAAAGATGGGTGATGATTTTCTGAATCTGTTTAGTGATGTTTTTGCATATACTAGCAACACAGGAGAGAATACATCAGACAACACGAACACTTCAGCACCAAACCCGAACCATAGGAAAACCAATGCTGATTCTTTGAGTGTTGATAACGCCTATGGAACCTACAACAAACCGCCCAAGCTAATGGCAATAGAGGAATACAACAGATCTACCCGATTTCGGATAGCGCTTGGGTGAGTCCCACCCAAGTTGTGCCTAAGAAGGCCGGTATTCAAGTAGTCAAAGATGAGAACGGTGAACAAATTACCACCCGACCGGTCACCGGGTGGCGTGTATGTATTGACTACCGGAAATTGAATGCCGCCACTTCTAAGGACCACTTCCCGCTTCCTTTCATTGACCAAATTATTGAAAAATTATCGGGTCAAAAATTTTATTGCTTTTTGGACGGGTATTCAGGTTACAATCAAATAGCAATACACCCGGATGACCAACACAAGACCACCTTCACTTGTCCATATGGCACTTTCGCTTTTCGGCGAATGCCATTTGGCTTGTGCAACGCACCGGCAACTTTCCAAGGATGTATGATGAGTATCTTCTCGGACATGGTTGGAGAGTCGCTTGAGGTGTTCATGGATGACTTTTCAATCTTTGGCACTAGTTTTGAATCATGTCTCAACGAATTACAAAAAGTTTTAAAAAGGTGTGTTGAGAAAAATTTAGTGCTAAGTTGGGAAAAAAGTCACTTCATGGTGCAAGAGGGCATTGTGCTTGGTCATGTGATATCGGAAAGGGGCATGGAGGTGGACAAGGCAAAAATACGGGTAATATCATCTTTGCCACCTCCGAAAAATGTTAAGGGTGTAAGATCATTTTTGGGACACGCGGGGTTTTATAGACGTTTCATAAAAGGTTTTAGTGTTATCACCAAACCTTTATGCAACTTGTTATTAAAAGATGTCCCCTTTGAGTTTACTAATGAGTGTATGCAAGCTTTTACTGTTTTGAAGGAACACTTAGTCAAAGCTCCCATCTTGCAACCGCCGGATTGGTCAAAGCCATTCGAGATTATGTGTGACGCAAGCGACACTACTATTGGAGCAGTTTTGGGTCAATGGGTTGATAAGAAGCCGGTGGTGATTTATTATGCGAGTAAAACTTTATCCGACGCGCAACTGAATTACACCACAACCGAGAAGGAATTATTAGCGATGGTGTATGCTTTGGATAAGTTTCGCTCGTATATTTGGGGGAGTAAAGTTGTAGTCTATTCGGATCATAGTGCGGTTCGGTACTTGTTGGAAAAAAAGGACGCGGAGCCTCGTTTGATTCGATGGGTATTATTGCTACAAGAGTTCAATTTAGAGATCCGAGATAAAAAGGGAAGTGAGAATGTAGTGGCGGATCATTTGTCTCGGATTCCGGTTGAAGGGCTTGACGATGTTAGTGAAATAAATGAAAGTTTTCCCGACGAGCAACTTTTAGCCGTTTCCACCTTTGTTGCACCGTGGTATGCTCATTACGTAAATTACTTAGCCACGGGTGCCATTCCAAGTCATTGGACCAAGAAATGAAGACAACAATTTATGGTCCAAGTGAAGCAATACATTTGGGATGAACCGGATCTTTTCAAGATCGGGCCGGATCAAGTTATTCGGAGGTGTGTGCCCGAAACAGAAGTGTTGGAAATTTTGACCCATGCTCATTCATCCGCATGTGGAGGTCATTTTAGTGGGCATAAAACGGGCTATCGGGTTCTCTCATGTGGGTTTTATTGGCCCACAATTTTCAAAGACGCGTGCGAGTTTGCAAGGAATTGTATAAATTGTCAAAAGATGGGAAGCATCTCGAAGATGGATGAGATGCCATTACAACCGATCTTGGTAGTAGAGATATTTGATGTATGCGGGTATTGACTTTATGGGTCCTTTCCCAAATTCGAATGGCTTCCTATATATTTTTGTAGCGGTGGATTACGTCTCAAAGTGGATTGAAGCTATTGCAAGAAGAACAAACGACCATTTGGTTGTTTGTAAGTTTGTTCAATCCAATATCTTTGCCCGTTTCGGCATTCCGAGGGTTATCATAAGCGACGGTGGTTCGCACTTCAAGAACTTTAATTTTGGGAAATTGTTGAAGAGGTATAGCGTGAATCACCGGATTGCCACACCTTACCATCCGCAAACGAGTGGACAAGTCGAGGTGTCCAACCGTCAAATCAAGGAAATTCTCATGAAGACGGTAAGAACGGATAGGAAGGATTGGTCGAGTAAATTGGATGATGCGTTGTGAGCATACCGAACGGCCTACAAGACTCCTATTGGCACAACCCCTTACCGGATGGTTTATGGGAAGGGTTGTCATTTGCCAATGGAGTTAGCGCATCGGGCATATTGGGCGATCACTACGGTCAATGCGGACTACAATGAAGCAGGAAAGATGAGGAAGTTACAATTGTGCGAAATTGAAGAGCTTAGAGACGAGACGTATGAATATGCATCGGCGTATAAAGATAAACTTAAGAAGGTACATGATGCAAAATTGAGGAAGAAAATATTTGAAGTGGGTCAAAAAGTTTGGTTGTACAACTCAAGACTTAAGATGTTCGCGGGCAAGCTCAAAAGTAAATGGATGGGCCCATATGTCGTTCGGCGAGTTGGAAGGTTTGGTGATGTAGACATCCAAGATGAGCAAACAAACAAACAACAAACGGTGAACGGTCATCGGTTGAAGCCGTACTTGGAAGGGAACGACATTAACAACTTGGAACTCGACAAAGTGGGCTACATTCTACGCCCGGTCGATGAGGAACAACCATGAGAGGCCCAGGTTTGGTAGTGTAAATAGTAGCTTTTCATTTTGTTTTGTTTTGTATAGTTTGCACAATTACCGTATTTCCTTGAAATCCGTGTTTGAAACAAGTGTGGGGATATTCGGGTCACGAATTACTCTAACATTGTGTTGAGGACAACACGGGACTTTCGAGGGGGTAGGGTGATTTTTATATAAAAAATGACACTTAAAATAACAATTTTCAGCAAACCAGAGATGCCCAATATCCACCGTAATTTACGGTGGCACCGTAAGTTACGGTGGCCGGTGAAAAATTTTGGGACTTACGGTGTAACCCTACTGAGTTATGGTAGGAATTGTTGGCCAGCATCCACCGTAATTTACGGTCCACACCGTAATTTACGGTGGACCTGGCGAGACAAAGGGTCGTTCCTGGGCAGCGGTTTTTATAAAAAAAAATAATAACAATAATCATTCACGTGACTTAACCCCAGCCACTCTACCTGGTGAAGAGGACGAACGGTACCATAAGCTCAAGTCGGAGGGGTACCATAAGCTCAAGTCGGAGGGACTTACACGCAATCAGAACGGTATCATTCACGGTTGGACTTACACGCAATCGGAACGGTACTATAAGCTCAAGTCGGAGGGGCAGAGATGGAGAGCATTAAAGGTGGGTGCAAGAGATCTTCTACCGGGTGAAGAGGACGAATCCGAAAGTGATGCGGAAGTACCGAGTGGTGATGATGATTATGCGGACGAGCCACATGGTGGTGAGAATGTTAATGTATGCCAAGGGGGCCCGGGTGGAGGTTATGGTGGTTCTTTCTATGATTACACGGAGCGTTCTTATGAGCCCGGGTGGGCTTATGAGGGCACTATGCAAGAGGTTATCAAGAACCAACGTCCTCCGACACCTATTTTTGAATCATGGTCGGGGTCGGAGCGCACATTATTTGATCAACGAACAATGATGAGTGCAAGCATGGAGCGGTCTTTGAAGCACAACTTTGATCGTCAAGAGGCGTAGAATCGCACACAGGCGTATTCCCATGAATTGGAAATGAACAACCGATACCATGATGATCAAGCAAGAAGACTGCATGCAGATTGGCACGCCGGGCGGCCGGTGGTTGTGGATCCACAACATGTGGATTATGCGTCTCTACCACCTTACGATGGTAGTGTGTCGTATCCGACCCCGCAGCTTCATCATTCATAATGGATCGACCCGCACCAACAAGAAGGAGCTCCGCAACAAGGTGAGAGTAGTAGCGGTTCATTTGCATTTGGAGAATGGAACGACATGATATCTTCCATTTTTGGGCCTCCACAGCCACGCTATTACTAGTCAGGCCGTGTTCCTTCCTTGTATATTTTGTGAATATTTGTTTGCTTGTTTTGTTTATGGTCGGGTGGTTGGGTGGTGTTAGTTTGTGATGTTATGTTTGGGTTGGTGCTAGTTGGCGGTGTGATGTTTTTTTAAAAAAAAAATTATAAAAAAAATATAAAATGAAAAATACCAAAAAGAAATTTGTGGTTTGAGTATTGAGCTTTTGGGTGATGTGAAAGAGGTTTAGTGATCAAATCCTCCTAAAACCATACATTGGGGTCAATGTATCCCAAGTGTGGGGATGGGGGAAATTTTTGAAGATTTTGAAAAATTTTTAAGTCAAGCAAAACAATGTGAGAATTTGAACGCCCTAGATTAACCCCAATTGATGCACCGGCAACCCTAGATTAATCCAAATTATTGATATTTACTTTCTGCAAATTAGGTTAATTTAGTTAAAGTGCAAAGCTATAAAATCAACATATTTTCCACATACTCCCTGAGTTCGATACCCATTTACCACTATCTATAGTTGTTATTTGGATTAAATTTGCGTGTACCTACGACAGCACATCACATTTCATTCCTGTTTAACATTCAAAACCCAAAAAGATTTTATAACATTCTAGTCTAGAAACTTTATTCAAAATCCAAAAAGATTTTACATTTCTGCTTTATTTTTTCGATAAACCAAAGTGGAAAGCTGATCTTCAGATTCGCAGTTTGTAGCAGATGCAGGAAGTTTCTGAACTGGAAGATGAGTTGGGAGCTTATTATGTTAAAATCTAAAAAAAATGAAATGTCAACACAAGTTCATTAAGTTGAAACTTGTAATTTTCAGTATAATGTTTTGAAAAATGTTGAACAATAGTCAGTTTTTTTGTTTTGTCTCGGGTCAACCAAGGTCATTAAGTTGGACTTGGTAGGCAAATTAAGTACCCATGGTCATTAATTTGGATCTGGATACTTAAGTGGTTTATTAAAAACTGATAAAAACAATAAAAGAAGTCAAAAAGTCAATAGGCTATAATGTCAAATTTTTGAGAAGCAGGAAACAGTTTTAAACATGTGAAAGCAGCAAAGCGAGATTCCCATGGCTAAATCTGAGCAAAGTTTGAACCAGAATCCGATTCAAGAACGAGAGCTATTCAAGACTGTGATCCTAGATTATTGAAAGGGGGAGTCTGAAGACGTAAGAATCAGATACAGATTCTGGATCATCATTCAAGGGAGAGTTTGGAAGATTGTAAAAGCCAGGTTCGAGTGCTAGATGCTGATGCTGTTAAATTTAAGAAATCAAGAGATTTGATCAAGAGGATTAGAAGACAAAGAGATTGAGGATGCTTACAATGTCAAATATTTTGGAAAGAGAGAGAAGACTGATCAAGACTGAAGACTCGATGCCGAAGACTTCGTTAACATCCAAGGGGGAGTCTCTTGGTGCATAAATGTCTGTCAACTTTGTCTTGTATCGAGTCTTGTAACTAGATAGGATAAACCAGTGCTTGATAGGCTAGAAATCAGTTTTTTAGTGATGTATAACCAGTTCGCACAAAATCGACAAAGCCATTTCGTACGAAATGGGACAAACCCAATTCGCACGAAATGGGCAGTGTCAGGTTCGTGCGAAATGGCCTCTTCTATAAATAGCAGAGCATGGTTTCTCATTTGTAACGTTGCGGATTTCAGAGCCGAGGTGCTGCCAAATTGTCAACTGATCTGTAAAGCTTTGAAATCAATAAACAAGTAAATATAAGCGTGAATCAAGCTGCAATCAAGTTCGTATCATCGAATTCCGCCTTTGATATGGATTAAAACTCTTCTGATTGACTCGTTTAGGTCGTACAACAATCCTACATAGTATAGCGTGCTGGCCCTCGTTGTTGTTTACGATATAAAAAGATAGCGTATAGCGAGTAAAACTCCATTTTCATTAAACTTGATCTAGTTCCGTTTTGAAGTTGCTCTAATGACATCAGTTTAGTTAGCCACGGTAAAAAACAAAAAAAAAACAATTATATTTGACCATTTAATATTTCAATCGAAACATGGATAAAAATAAAAACGTACCAACAGTATATTCAGAATTTTAATAAAGCATTGCATTATATTATTAGGATAACGAAGAGGGTGAACGACGTCACTTTAAATAAAAAAAAATGTGGAGGTAAATTTAATAACATATACGTTTGTGCTTTGATTACTTGTGCAAGACTACACATAACTCAGTTTGGAAAAAAAAAATCGAGACATAGATTAAAATAGGTATGTCGTAACGATATATTCAAAATTTAATAAATTATAAGAGAAAAACAAAAAAAAATGTTAAAAGACAAACTTAAGTTTCATATTTGTGTATTTATATTCTTCGTTCATGTACTCGTCTATAATTTTGTTATTCATTATTAACTTTTATCGTGCTCATTTGGTAAAGATATTTACACCACATTTTGTTATATATATATATATGTATATATATATATATATACTAGCAGGGTGCCCGCGCGATGCGGCGGGGGCGGCACTTTGCATTGCGACACTCGTTTCTGGTAGTTTTCTTTATGATAACATTATTGTGGTGAATATATGTCATAAGTTTACACATATGTAAAAGTTTTGTTCTTTTATAAAAATTAATAATTAAAAGACAAATTATAGTTTTTTTTTTGTATAAAAATTAATAATCAAAAGATAAAAAATAAAAGATAAGTTGTTATAACTGTAAAGTTTGTTTATTTTATTGATTAAATTATAAAGTATAATTTTATTTTTTAAAGTTCATAACTTTTTCTAAATATCCACATAGTACCCATCTAATAAACTTTAAGTTTAAAATTTTCGTTTTTATAAAAATAAAAAATAGTATTTGACTCGTAAGTACGTTTTAGAGCTTTAACTTAAATTGTTAAATTTTGGTTTTTGTACAAATATAAAAAATTTATATTTTTATAAGATTTCAATAACTGCTTTTATAAAAAATAGGATGATAAGAGTTTATATCTTTATTAACTTTATATCATACTAAGTTTAAATTTTTAGTTCCTAACTAATCTTATCTATATGAGTCTACTTTTAACTAATAATCCCTACATATATGCAACACAATCTACTACTATGTATCTAGTCAAGTTGGTAAATAATTATATATATATATATATATATATATATATATATATATATATATATATATATATATATATATATATATATATATATATATATATATATATATATATATATATATATATATATATATATACTAGCAGGGTGCCCGCGTGATGCGGTGGGGGCGGCACTTTGCATTGCGACACTCGTTTCTGGTAGTTTTCTTATTCGTATAATTTTTATGATAACATTATTGTGGTGAATATATGTCATAAGTTTACACATATGTAAAAGTTTTGTTCTTTTATAAAAATTAATAATTAAAAGACAAATTATAGTTTTTTTTTGTATAAAAATTAATAATCAAAAGATAAAAAATAAAAGATAAGTTGTTATAACTGTAAAGTTTGTTTATTTTATTGATTAAATTATAAAGTATAATTTTATTTTTTAAAGTTCATAACTTTTTCTAAATATCCACATAGTACCCATCTAATAAACTTTAAGTTTAAAATTTTCGTTTTTATAAAAATAAAAAATAGTATTTGACTCGTAAGTACGTTTTAGAGCTTTAACTTAAATTGTTAAATTTTGGTTTTTGTACAAATATAAAAAATTTATATTTTTATAAGATTTCAATAATTGCTTTTATAAAAAATAGGATGATAAGAGTTTATATCTTTATTAACTTTATATCATACTAAGTTTAAATTTTTAGTTCCTAACTAATCTTATCTATATGAGTCTACTTTTAACTAATAATCCCTACATATATGCAACACAATCTACTACTATGTATCTAGTCAAGTTGGTAAATAATTATTTTAGAACTAACTAATATTATCTATAACAATATAGTTGAACTTATAATTCCTAAAAATTTGCAACCCAGTTTAGAATTTATCTAGTAAAGATTGTAAAATTCTGGAGTATTTTATTTATATTACTTTTTATAAAAATGTTTATAAAATAATTTATTTTTTATTAACTTTATATCGTAGTAAGTTCAGTTTTTTAGTTTAGCTTTAAAGTTTATTATTAAAAAATGCAAATTATTAGATTAATATCCAAGAATAACTACAATATTTTATAGTTTCAGCTTTACTATATCTAACTACAATATCTATTTATTGCAACATTAAGATATTAACTTATATAAGTTTAGTTGACTTATAAATTTAGGATATTAACTTTATTTTGAACTTTATTAATATGGTTAATAACTGCATTATATTAACACCAAAGATAAAGTTCAAATATAAAATAAACTTTATTCATACGTCTAGGTCAAACATAACAACTGAAAATGAAAAAATATATATAAAAGCACTTGATAGATTTCATATTAGACTGCATGAAATCTGTCCGTTTCTGAATTGACACTCGACGTATTTTTAATCGGGTTTTCTGGTTTGTGCTTGAATCGACAGTATCTTCTAATTCCTCTTCTTTGTCATTGTCCTCAGAATCGTCTAAATTAATAACCTCACTCCATTTCCATTAAGAGAGTCTCTTGGATCTCTTACTTTGAGTCTCAAACTTCCGATCCCCATAAATGACAAAAATTGAATACAAAAGTTAAAAAAAGATTAAATAAATCTTAAAATTACATCTTCACTAAATTCACATTGAAGATTAGACTTGTATGAACTAAACATTGCACCATAAAAAAATAATATCAATACTTTTATCACCATCATCCTGCAATAAAACACACATATAATAACATAACGAATATGTTAATATGAAAGATAAACGCAAAAATAATACTTAAAACCAACAAAATCAATACCTTAGAAGCTTGTTCGACAAATGTGTTGTTTAAATTGGCATGTTCATCATGCAACTGAATCTGAAAAATCAAATAAGTTAACATTCACATAAAAGTAAATAAAAGAAAAAAAATATTCACTGCTGCGATATAACAAAACTGACATTTTGCAACAATTGAATTCAGAACTGGATTCATTTTTTTAACTTTGTTTAGCAATAGATATAGGAGTCTCCTGCTATATTTATAGTAGTAACTATAGAAGTGAATTAAGGTTTAATTTTAGATTGCCACCCCTTTATTTAGGAAGTTTGTTGTGGTTCGTTTTAAGTTTTTATAAGATATAATAAAATAAAATGTGACACATAATATCTTCATTTTATGTTATGGTTCTTTTAATTTCTTTTGTTTTTCGTTTGCATAGATGGAGCCCGTTTTTGTAGATTAGGCACTTTAGATCACAAGTATTAATTACTTGTATATTAACGCATAATCAACTTGTACCTTTTAATCCGTGCGTCGATATTGAACAAGATAACTACCGAAACGTCGACAAAAATGTGTAGGTCGTCATGCTATCTTTGGATTTTTTTTTTAAACAGTATAGTTTATAAGATATGTCAAGATACGTAAAAAAATTATAAGTTTGTTATGGAGGCGTGAATTGTAACTAATTATCTATAATTTTGTTAAAACCTTATGGATTTAAGTGTAATAATTTTAGGGGCTAAAAAATAAATAATGTTTAAAAGACCAAACTACCCTCATTTTAGGGGTCTTTCTATAAATAAAGAGGGGGAAAAGTTCTTATTTTTTGGGTATCTTAAAATGCCCATCTCTCATGCATTATAATATAGTATAGATATATATAATTGGGCAACCTCTATGAATAGTGCTTTTATTTTGTTTTGTATTTTTTTTTGGGTTTAGACTTTTAGTGGTATTTTTGTATTTTTTTCATTGGCATTATCGGAACCAACAAATTCTCGCCATGTAACGTGGTGAGAAAAACCAGTCGAGCCGATAAGTATCAAAATCACGCCGCGTAACACGAGGGAAATCGATCATATTGCCGCCATATCGATATTGGTTTTATGGTTTCTGATGAGTCGAGACGCTAACGGCCAAAGTTATGCCGCGCATCACGGGGGAAAACGATCAAACTCCCGCCACGTAGCACAAAGGGAAAACCCTTTTTTAATTGGTTTTATTGAAACCGACATCGATATTCGTTTTCATTGTTAAAACTATACTATGATGGATAGTAACTTAAATTTTTATATACATGGTAGTTTGTACATACAATATTTTCTAATAATATTTCATTTATTATTAAATTTTTTTTTCTACTAGCATTCGTTAACTTTTACATAATTATGTTCTTATACAGGGCCGACCCTGAGAATTCATGTACCCTGTTCGAGCTCGAAAAAAAAACGTGCCCTTAGGCCTTAATGAAATTGGATATTAGGCTCCCTAAAGGTCTAAACCTAATGCCAATGAGTTAATAACTAATCTTAACCATAAGAATAGTTTTATAAGTGGGCCTATGTTGGTGTTTGTATGGGTATACTCTATTAATTTTTTTTACATATATATATATCGGGTTTTCTTTTAAATAATGCGTCCTTCGAAATATCGAACCCTAGCTGGCAGTCCTCCCCGCCCACCCAGAGGGCCGCCATATATGAGCAAATTGCATTAACGTGAAAATATGCTAACAAGTGTAGATCCTGGGACTAGAGGTGTACAAATCGGTTTTTTTGGAAAACCGGTTACGGTTATTAACCGGACCGGTTTTTTTCGTTCAAAACAAAAACCGGTTTTTTTAATAACCAGTTTCGGTTACTAACCGGTTTTTCAAGTCCAAAACACTAACCGGTGTAACCGGTTGGGACCGGTTATTAACCGGTTTTTTTTTTTAAAAACGGTTTTTTTCAAACCGGTTTCGGTTAGTAACCGGTTTTTGGGATCAATAATAGTAACCGGTCACCAACCGGCGGTTCGGTTATAAAACCGGACCGGTTATAAAAAAACCGGTTAAAAAAAAAACCGATTTCCGTTTTTTTTCCGGTTTCGATTCTAAAACCGGTTTTTTTGTACACCTCTACCTGGGACTCCAATTATCTTGCAAAAGCTTTCAATAACACGCTTATAAAATTTGGCAAATCTGGCCGAAGTTCAGATTGCTCATTGCCGATGTATGATTAACTAATTAGTATTCAATACATTATAAAGACGACATGAGCCTTTTCTCTGAACAACAAAGTGTAACATAGGAGTGGGCCTCAGCTAAAGTAATGCAAACCTAAAACTTTTCTAACCTATAGGGGAAGATAATCACAAGCCCATAAATATACTTCTTTTCACTCTTGATATTTATTTATAAGTTTATTTGGACAAAGCGACATTCCTAGGATTGCTTTTTTTTTTTTTTTTTAACTGTTAATAACTTGTGACGAGTGTCATTTCGACACAAACAAAGTTTTACCATCTTGAGAATGCACTTTGACTTTGTTATGTATATAGGTTCAGTCGTTCAGAGATGCTTATCAGAAGCTCATCAAACTAGGGTAGTCACCAAAGACCAAATGAGTTCATGGAAGGTGATGTTATTGATGTAGTTGAAGCACCATGTGGAAATGAGTCCACCCAGTCAGTTGTACTAACTTACAGTGGACTCGGGACTAGGGGCCTGCGAAACTGTCCACTAAGATTGCGGATGACTGCGGCGTATATTTTGCAAGTGAATCTATACTAGTAGTATATAACTTCACTACTAGAAAACTGGAAGCATTTGTTTACTAGAAAACAGCATTTTTGTCGTGTTTTTGTAGCTAATCCGGCTACCGATAAGTATATTTCACACAGATTTTTTTAGCAAATCTATGGGTAAGATTAAATTCCAACAAATTTGCTACAAATTTGGTTGTCACCAATTCGACAATTTCATAGTAGTGTTTGACCTGGGGTGTAGGTTTGAGTATGTGGCTTGTACAAAATATTTTATAACCATACGAAATGTTTTATTAGGTGCACCTAACTAAACTCACGAACACACCAATATTATGTTGATAAAAACTATTTTTAAGTATGTGTTCAGGTATCTACCTTCGGCTTTACGTGGGATAGATATGTACGGTATATGGGGATTGTACGAGGACGAACGCCTACTAAAAGATCTTCTTGGAAACTTAGGCACGTACGCCCGACGAACCCAGTTGGAATTTGCTTATTTGTAACGGTTTGGTAAGTTGTAACAGATAAGTTGTAACAGATTTGGTTTACAAAGTTTAACATAAACGCATAAGCTGAAAGCAAGAGGGTAAAAAAATGGAAAAAAAAAACCAATTAGAAGGAAGTAAACCAACCATTCAATTAACAAGACAACAAAATAAGACGATGAATCTAGATGTATGATTTTAGACCAGAATTGAAGTTACTGACAAAAAGATCCATTTCAGCAGAAAGGCACAAACCAATCTCTAAATCTTCATTGGATTCTCTGCTGGTACTAATAGATATTGATCCAACATTATAATCGATCGAGACCCATTCATGCTTTTTGGGCTTCCCAAATCCGAAATCTAGATCATAAAGTTTGTGTTTTGGTGATCCAGCAACACCCATTATCCTTGTTGGCCACCCATCCGCAAACAAATTCTCCATCGGCACTAAACCTTTCACGAGTCCATCCTTATCGGTCAAAATCTTATTCAGATTCTCTCCAATCAATTCAGCAGCTGCTAAAAATCCATCCTTTCCTGTTAAAATAGACGTTCTTGCTACATTGATACACCGCCCCAGAAAGTTGCCAAAGTAAGCGGCCGGGATAGGTGGATCCATTCGTGACCTACAATCAATGGCGAAGCCAAATAGTACTATCTCATCGTTGTGTAAACTCGCTACACAGTTCCAAATATACGCACATGCTATGGTAAACGATGATAGATAAGCTAATGTCGGAATTTGGGTTGAAACCAGTTTTTTCAAACCATTGATCATGGTTCGAGACAAGATAAACGTGGCTCGAACCTTATCTGTTGGTCCGTAAAGTCTTGGAAGTTTATATTCTTCATTAAACGCTTCAACCTTGGCTTTCGTTAGATTAATCTCATCTAGTTTCGGGTAGTTCACCAACCTATCATAAATTGGTAAAGTTCCATTAGCCAAAAAGTTCTCATCAGAACCATTAGATTGAGCAACTGACGTCCATGCCTTGAGGAAACAAAACGTGGTGCTAGCATCACCAAGGCTGTGATGATTTGTCATTCCGATGGAAATCCCACAGGTGGGAAAAAGCGTCACTTGAACCGCGAAAACTGGGATTGTAATGTAATCGGACACTTTTATAGAGCGTCCAAGAAGAGGTATAAGATGATAGAACTTTTCACAGTCTCTAGGATGATTCCCGGTGAGATCGTTGAAATCAAGATTGCACTCTGCAAATGTAACCGCGATAGAATCACCTTCGACATAACAAATTTCGGGTTTTCTAGTACTAGTAGGGAATACAGTCAACTTACCAACAAAAGGGAAAAAATGTTTAAGGGTGATAGATAAAGATTGTTTAAGATCGGGGACAATAGTTTCAGTGAACTGTGTTTTAGTGATTGGGAGCTCATAAAAAAAGAGTGTGTGTACAGGATCAGCGAAAGTTAACCATACGATATCAGAGAAAGTTAGTGGCAGCGACTTGCGGCCAATGGTGGCCGGTGGTGGCGACACTTGGGACTGTTCAATTACAGTCAAGGATAGAAGGGAATCCATAACGTTCATCTTCTTTGGATGATCAGATATCCCAAAATTTTGTGGAGTTATTATTAAATGTGTAGTAGTTGATGGCGTGCCGTGTAGTGTCGTTTAATTCTATAACTATGGTGAAATTTTAAATGTGTATTAATATATGGGGGTGCTGAAGATAAGACAAGATACACCCCCTAATTTTCTGTATATTTTATTTCTTTTTGTAATTATTGAAAATTTTAAATGTGGATTAGTTTATGTCGTGATAGGATTACTAAACTTTTTTTTTATTATTTATGTTTAAATGAAAACGTGATAATTTCCATTTTTTTTCCCAATTAGTTTATGAGTTTTTTTTTTCTTGACAAGCATATAAAAACTTTACTGGTTATTCATATTTCAAACAGAGGCTTATTTAAGAGTTTTGATAAGCTTCATTGTGTGTTGCAATGGATCTTGACAAGACTAAGTCTATGACAGGTTATGCTTTCAAGGTTTTAGGTTCACTTGTTAGTTGGAAAGCGTTAGTTGGAAAGCATCACTACAGCACATAATAACGTTATCTACAACAGAAGCTGAGTATGTGCCACTCACAAAAGCAGTTAAGGATTGTTTGTTGTTTAAAGGGTTTGTGACTGTTCTGGGAATCAAGTAGAAAGGGCTGTGGTGATGTGTGACGATCAAAGTGAAGTTCCACTAACTAAGAATCAAGTTTATCATCAGGGCTATTCCAACGTTTTTGAAGACCCTAAGCGAACTACGAAGTGGGGGCCTTAATTTCGCCCATAAACTCTCCTCCAATCTCGGTGGACCCGTCGCCATGGGTGATTATGGTTACTTTTTTCGTCTGGTAATAGCGGATAGCCTAGAAATTGAAAGCAGGTTGTGATGGGAAGTGGGAACGATGATTGCGGTTGTATTTTAGGGGCCGGCCTTAGGCCGTTGAATAATAATGATTAGGTCGATGGTTGTTGTTGTTTTGTAATAGCTGGAAATTAATGCGAAATGTGCTTTGAAACTGGACCTTTTTCTTTTGCTGAATAGCTGGAAATTAATGCGAAATGTGCTTTGAAACTTGACCTTTTTCTTTTGCTGAACAATATTTATTTGGGCTCATTCAATGAAAACTAGTTTAGTTTTGAAATATGTATTTATTTGGGCCTAATACATATACTATATAAAAACTTTCTAAATATTTGGATCGAGGCCCTTATTTTCTGGTGGCTCTAGGCCCGTGCCTAGGCTAGGAAGCTTACGAAGCTGGCCCTATTTATCATGAGAGAACTAAGCACATCAATCTGAAGTCACATTTCATCGGAGATATTGTTAAATCAAAGGAAGTTGTGATTGAAGAGGTTGAGACTATAGAGAATATTGGGGCAAATATATTCATTAAGGTGTTGCCAAGATTAAAGTTTGGTTTTTGCTTGGATTTACTTAATGTTGGATAGACTTTATCTGTTAGAATTATTAAACCTTGTTATGTTTTATATGTATTTAATCGAATTTATAAGTAGATAAGTTACGTATGATATGCACTCGAATTATAGATGATAAGTTTATATATTGGTTGGTTTGATAAGCGGGTGATTAATTCGAATAACTGCCGGAGGCAGTTACCCGCCAAAATCAACCGCCAAAAACTCCATGTATTTATTCAAGTTTACCGGCAACCTTGTCGGATATCAAGACATTCTTATTCACTGCAAGAATTGTGCATTAACCTTTGCACTTGTTATTCATCGATACCTTTCATAATGTATATCAAATTCGAATCACTCACATATGATAACACAAATCCAACATTCAATTCCACTGCACAAATGCATTCCGCTGCAAATATGTCTTCTGATCCCCAACATTATCCAAAGGTGTAGATTGTTGAGTAGTTGGATCAATGGCTAAGGCGTTTAGACCTTTTTATACGTGTTTTAGTAGTTGAGGGACCAGTCATGTAATTCTGCACACTTTAGTTTGTCTTGTTTAGAAAGTGTTTAGAAAGTACAAGGGTCAAATGTGACAACGTAGAAGTCAGGTTGTTAATTGGTTGTTAATAATGGTTAAGCGTATAAAAGGGGGATAATTAGGTGAATTGGGGTTAGCTTGTTGTTTTCAATTTCTGAGTGTATTCTTCTTGAACCGTTTTGTAATCATCCAATTCATGAGATAATAAGATTGATTGAATCATCAAGTTGAGTTCGAATTCTTGTGATATTCTTCAACAGTGGAAACTCTGCCTGAGAAAGAGCAAAGTACATTTTTTTCATTGAATTTGATTGTGGCCAGTGAAAACGATGAAGCCAAGCAGATCGAGCGGACAGTCTATATTTTCTAGTTTTAAGCACAATTTCATGAAATCTAACAGCTCTGAGAAAGTGAGAAGCCTCGTGATAGGTATATTTGATTAACCTATATTCTTGTATATCAAAACGTACTACGGTTAGTTTTAATGAATTTGTTGTTGAATTGATATTGTGATATGTTACTTAAGTTTTTGTCGGATATTGAGATTTTTAACTCATTTTATAACTTGTAGATATCTGATTTGTATTCGTTTATGTATGTTCAACACAATTTTTATGCTTCAGTGTTACAATAGCCTAAAATTGAAATCACGAGACATCAAAGTTAGATGTTAGATGTCTTTTAGTTTAATGAGTTTTAATTTTGAAAACCAATATGCTTTTGATTTGATGATAATTTGTTCATTAACTGCAGAAATTTCTCATATGACAGGAATCATACTATTCATTTGACATCTAACAAATATAGGTACTTAAATTGGAGGTGGAGGAGATTAATCTAGTAATTAAATTAAAGTTATCTGTTAGTTTAAGATTTGAGTTTTGTTTGAATTAGTTTCTTGTTAGTCAAGGTTTAGTTGCTTATAAATAGTTGTTAGGATTCTTCGTAATACACACAAACGTTTTTATCGGTTGATGTTCTATATTTTTTTGAACGGCAAGAAATGACGTGCCAACCACCGTGACACCGGGCGCCGTGGCCAAGGTCAACTACTCGACCGCCGCCAGCCCCTTGGCTCTCCAAAGATGCGCGGAAACCCGACCTCCACCCGTGCAAGGCACGACAGTGGAATAATCAGTAAAACCTCGCCTCCCATCCAAGTCAAATCGGCGCCACCTGTATTCGCTCTTCACCTGGATGCCACAAAAAATAATAAGGAGAGTGGAAATCGAACCTGGGTCTCATTGGCAGTTGAACTTCTATTAGTTTCCAATTGATTTGTTGCTCCCAGCTTAACACTTTATAGTTTTGGTAAGCATCATTATTCTAAAGTTCTATTTTAACTCCTCTGTCATTTCCGATTTTGACTTAATTAATGTCAAACTTCGTTTTGTCATATCAATCCATACTCTTAATTTTGGCCATTAAATTCTAATGTGCCTGAATACATTCAAGCAAAAATAAGATTATCCGCATCTTGGTGGGGCAACCGGGACGGTCATGTGAAAGATTGAAGATAGATTAACTTGGTATTTAACATGGCAACTGGTAAGTATACACCCATGACGAATTATCCTCCCTATGATCAATTATTTTTAGATCTGAATCCCAAATCGATTTATCCCATTGTTTTACAAAGTTTTGATCAAATGTAACTTCGTTTGATTGTATTTTATAAATTTTGATCAATTTATAGCTACTTTAATCGGTTATTATAAATGTATTTTACTGAGTATTACGAAATGTATTTTCACTTGGGGTTTTGAGAATTTTGGAAAACTTAGTGTTAAGTTTTGGTAATTTGTGTTAATATGATTGTAATGATTTTACATACATAAAAACTTAAAAAGTAACAAAAATCATTGTCTAAAAGAATAGTTTATAACGTTAAATTGATTAATTAACCTTTCCTTTTCCTTTCATATTATTACGTATTGGCAAGTTCATTTTAAACTAATGTACTATATTTTGATTGTGGTTCCATCGGAAGAGTAATAACGAGAGGAACAGGACAAGCTTTTGACTTAGTAGTACCAGGTTATGTCGTTTATATAAAGTTTTCTAGTAATCAGATGTCTGGAATTAAACTACTTCGCTTCATGGCTTCCACAGTCTTGCAAATCTTCTCCTTTGTATACTTGTTACTCCTTTTCACATGCACCGCATCGTTATTAAGCCATCATGAGGAGTGTTTAGCTTTGTTTCAATTTAAGCAAACCATTCTTCATCAAAACTATAATGATGCTGCTGGGTTCCAAAAGTTTGATTCTTGGAGCAACACTTCAGATTCTGATTGTTGTTTGTTTGACGGTGTGGTGTGTAGCAATACGGGCCATGTGATCGGGCTTCACTGGAGCAGAAGCTCTCTCGGTGGAATTATCGACTCTAGTAGCACCCTCTTCAAGCTTGTTCACCTACAGGTACTTGATCTCTCCATGAACAACTTTGTTGAGTCTCAAATCCCCCATGAGATTGCTGGTCTTACGCAATTAAGAAGCCTTGATCTCTCTAATTCTGGATTCAATGGGCAAATCCCAAATGAAATCTCACGATTAATACAGCTTTCTTCGCTAGATTTATCAGGGAATCCCCTAAGGCTTCAAAGTCCCGGTCTTGAGTATTTGTTGGAAAACGTGTCTAGACTTGAATTTCTCAATCTCTCCGGGGTTGATCTTAGTTCTTCAGTACCTCGTATTTTGGCCAATTTTTCTTCTTTGAGGTCTATCATACTTTCAGGTTGTCAGCTTCAAGGTGAATTTCCGTCAGCAATATTTCATTTACCGAAGTTAAATCATCTTAGCATGAAACACAATCCTAATCTCACTGGTTTCCTGCCTGAATTCCACAACAATTCCTTACTTGAGAATCTAAATCTGTTTTCAACAGGTTTTGCTGGGATTATACCAGAATCTATAAGCAACCTGAGGCATATAGAAGTCTTGTCCCTTGGAAGTTGTTATTTTTCGGGTCATATTCCAGGTTCACTCCCAAACTTGACACAACTAACTTACTTGTCTATTTCAAAAAATGAGTTAACCGGACAAGTTCCTTCATTGGCAAGCCTTTCGAAACTCACTGATTTGGATCTTGGTTTTAATAGTTTCGAGATAGGACACATGTACGATTGGATTAACAAGCTTACAAAGCTTACCGTATTAGATCTAGATCATATGAACATACACGATGAAATCCTACCCTATCTTGGAAACCTTACCAACCTTAATTTTGTCTCCATGGCGGGAAATTTTATTTTTGGTCATATCCCATCTTCATTTATGAACCTCACCCAACTAACACTCTTAGACCTTAGAATTAATCAACTGCAAGGACAAATTTCAAGCTCTTTTTCAAACTTCAAAAGTCTCGAAAATCTTAACTTAGGTCATAACAATTTTAGCGGAAAAGTGGGCATAGAAGCGTTTTTAGGACTCGACAAACTCGAACTTTTGGCACTAGATGGTAATAGCTTGTCATTTGTAACCACCACCAACTACACCAATGACACCCTACCAGAATTGAAATATCTAGGACTGGCATCATGCAACTTGAAGGAATTCCCAGCTTTTTTGCGCTACCAAAGGAATTTGATAGGCTTATTCCTTTACAACAATGAAATTGAAGGGTTCATACCAAATTGGATTTGGAATAATAACCGAGAAACATTACAGATATTCAGCGTTGGAAACAACCTCATCACTGGCTTTCATCAGCATCCTCGTTTTCTCCCATGGATTAATTTGGAAGCATTCGACGTGTCATATAATCAGCTACAAGGGCAGCTTCCAATTCCCCCACAGACCATAATTCTTTATGATGTCTCAAACAATAATCTAACAGGAGAAATACCACCATGGATATGTGAACTCAAATTCCTTCAACTCCTAGATTTGTCATCTAACATGATGACTGGAACCCTTCCTCCATGTTTAAGCAATTTAAAGAATTCATTGTCGGTTCTAGATCTGAAACGAAATGACTTTCATGGACCGATGGTAAGTATGTGTACGCATGGAAGCCTTTTGAAGACAATTGATTTGAGCGAAAATCAATTTACTGGTCAGGTATCAAAATCTTTGGCTAACTGTACCAATTTAGAGTTTCTCTCTCTTGCAGATAACTCTTTTGAAGATGTTTTTCCTCTTTGGTTGGGAACTCTTCCTAAGCTACAAGTGGTCATTTTGAGGTCTAATAAATTTTATGGTGAAATTCAAGGTCTCACAACTATTAGCTCACAGTTTTCTAAGTTGAGGATCATAGACATTTCCAACAACGCTTTTAGTGGTCAATTGCCTGATAAGGCATTCCACACATGGAACGCAATGAAATCTGCTTTTATCCATGAATCATATGTCATGATATCCCAGATACCCTTTGATAATGTAAAGCCTTTTGAGTTTCCGTACTCAATGACGTTAACAAACAAAGGTGTGAAGAGAGAGTACACAAAAATTCTAAACATATTCACAGCCATCGACCTCTCATGTAACAAATTTGATGGGCATATCCCACAATCACTCCAAGATCTTCATGGGCTTCAGTCTCTTAATCTTTCCAACAACCATTTTACCGGCCATTTCTTGCCGTCCTTGGGATACCTAAAGAATCTTGAATCTTTGGATCTTTCCCAAAACGAGCTATCAGGACAAATCCCTCAACAATTGTTGCAGCTTGGCTTCTTAGCTATATTGAACGTGTCATTCAACAACCTTGATGGGCACATACCTCAAGGGAAACAATTCAACACATTTGATAACAATTCCTACTTGGGCAATCCCCAATTGTGTGGAAAACCGCTATCCAAGGAATGTGAAAAATCAAAGGCACCATCAATACTTCCACCAACAAGCAGCAATGAGTACGAGTCTCTCCTGCCAAGTGACAAAATTGATTGGATGGTGATATTATTGGGTGTCGGGAGCGGTTTGGTAGTTGGAATTATTATAGGGAATTTTGTATATTCAATGTATGGTGATTGGCTCCTTGAACGATTCGGTATGAGGAATGACAGATGGGTAAGGCCATTAAGGAACACGAGGAAAAACTACAGTCCCTGATTTTATGTTCTTTGGGTGGTTGTCTTGTATTTTACTATTTTAGAGGCTGGTTATTTAGTGTTTTGGGGTTAATTTTGGATTTTGGTGTATGTATCCTACTAGAATCCTGCTGGCTCTTTTAATGATATATTATCATTTTGCTTAAAAAAAAACAGAATAATAGTACTTTATGCTTCCTTATAATTATATATTTTAAGTCATGTAATATTTGGTATATATTTTCTAGAACTTTATGTCTTTTACTTTTCTGCAAATCAATATCAATGAAAAATGGGAATGGTTACAAATATGGTGACATATAGGTAACTAAAGATGTTTTACAATACGGGAAACATGGGTCGGGTAGGGCCATTTATTTTACGTATACTATAGATGAGGAGTATCCGTGTTCAATCAGCTCGGTCCATGTAACTTATTTGGGCCGAACCCTCCCCGAAACGCTTGTGAGGAAACTAACTGAAAATCACAAAAATTAAATTGAAGACGGAAAAGGATATTTGAACCACCAAGTGTGTACAATGAGAATGAAAATGGGGACAGAATTGACCACCCAATCTCTCAGTTGCAACCATCACTTGTTTTCTTGCTTTTGTAAGTCAACATCAACAAGGCAATTGTATAAAATGCCAGAGACTTGGTCAGCCAGACTTTTTCTGAACATTATGTAAGACGAGTAGATGAAGCCAACCACAAAAGTTAACTAATTCATATAATTAACAATAAATGCACTTCATGACACAAGAATGAACAACAACAAGAGTTAAAAACCATCATCATGTTACCACTCGTATAAATCTAGAGTAAAATCTAAAAAGGGATGTGTTGTACTATACAGTGTTGGTTCAGGTCTCCCTCAAATAAATCACTCAAAATATACACACAATATGTATATGAAATGTAACTCACTGTGTTTGACAATTTTCAAATGAGAAAATGGGGTTTTCAATATTCACATAAACAAATGGCTTTAAATAGCCTTTACAAAAACAAACGTGGGAATAAAAAAACAATATAAACTAAACTAAAACAATCTGCACATCACTTTCATTCCACGTCCTGCATGAAATTCGGTCAACACACCACTCGATCAATACACCACGTTTTCTTTATCAACTCATGTGCATCCTCTAAACCATGGGTATAATCCCATTATTCTAATAAGATTCGTTCAAACAACTCTTGACCCGTTAGCTAGACCCGACTAGTAAACCGTTGACCGTGACCCGTGACACGTAACCAAACCGATTAACCCAACATACAGTAAGAACATGAAAAATACCGAACTTTCAAATTTTAATTGAACAAAAGCATGTTGACTTTACATTTAAAATATGGCTTTTATGATTGTAAAATGTTTCTATGGTTTTGGAACATAAAAAAGACAAAAGATGCATGGCATATTCATAAACATTCAAGCTGTTGTAACAAAGAGAATTGAACGAATAAATTGAATTCATCAACCACTTAGATTAATAATCAATCACTTTTTAATGTGTGTCCCCAAAAGCCTGCGGGTACCACCGGAAACTAAAAGCAACACCGTATCGAACCAACAGCCTCTCATCCAATACTGCGTCATCATCCTAAATCCGTAATTGGAACCCAAAGGAAAGTGTCACACAAACCGTTACCTATTGGAAGTAT
Source organism: Helianthus annuus (assembly GCF_002127325.2). Taxonomy (NCBI): domain Eukaryota; kingdom Viridiplantae; phylum Streptophyta; class Magnoliopsida; order Asterales; family Asteraceae; genus Helianthus; species Helianthus annuus. The sequence continues at coordinate 14,161,159 of NC_035443.2, forward strand.
CGCAACCAACAGCCCGCCTCTCTGTCTCTCTTTGTAGTGGAGAAGTGTACGTGTAGGGGGATACGGTGCAATGGTGGTGGCCAATGTCGTATCCAGGAATCTTTTTCTAGGGGTTGGAAAACTTTTAAGCGTTGTATGCCCCTCGCTAATAATATTTTTTTCGGTCCGTAGCAGGTCGGATCGGGTAGGGTCATGTTAAAAAAAAGGTAATCAAACTTTCAAACTAAAATTCATACAATCAACAAAAGCACGTCAAATCGATCAAGATGAATTAGAAGAGCTTTATTTGCAATTAAATATGGTGTTACTAGTAAGAAGAGCGAAGAAATTTCTCTAGCGAACGGAAAAGAGTTTCATTGGTGGTAACAGAAAGACACGAATGGGAATTGACATGACTAAAGTTAAATGCTACAACTGTGGCATCTATTGTCATTATCCAAGAGAATGTCGAAAACCAAAGAATAGAGAAGGCAGCAATGGTCAAGGAAGCTCAGCAAGATCCAACAACAACAGTTCAGCCCCATCCAATACAACTTCTACCACTTCAACAACAACCTCATCTGATAACCTTGCTAATAACGCTACGATTGTTCAACCCCTTCAAACTGTTAGTGAGCCACATGACTGGGGGATTGTAATGGAAGAAACAACTACTGCAATTAAGTACCATAGACCTTCATCTTCTGTTGTGTAACTTGCTGGTTTTATGCGTTCTTTGTTTAGTAGAACCCTTTCCTAAGAAACATTTTCTTCTTGTATTGCCATTAGCAATACGGGTACTTTGTCTTCCTCGACGAGATTTGAGTGTTCTTGCACAACATCTTTCTCGGGACAGTCTTTCTTGAAGTATCCGAACTTTTGACAATTGAAGCACTGGATCTTACTTGTGTCTGTTTGGTTCCTTCCAAACTTCCTCCAATTCTTAGAATTTCCACCCCTAGGTCTGTATGAAGATCCTTCATTCTTAGGGCTTTGCTTGTCTTTATTGTCTCGCCAGTTTCCACGTGGTTGGTTGAACCTGCCACGCCCGCGGTTTCCAAACTGTCTTCCTCTGCCTGAGTTGTTGTTATGATGTGTAAACATCAATCTATCTTGGTTATCTCCTGGGCTTCCTTTCTTTAACCTTAGCCTTTCTTCATAAGTCTTTAACCTTCCGACTGCTTCTTCTAGCGTTATTGTTTCTATATCGTAGTATTATTCCATGGAGGCGACAATATGAGTAAACTTATATGGCACGGCATTTAGGAGTTTGCGTACCAAAGTCGGTTGATTCAGTGTTGTCCATGTAACAACACTGTTTATCTTTGCGGAGAACAGTCCACAGTTTCATCTTCTTTCATTTGCATTAACTCGAATTCTGACATCAGTGTATGCCAGCGAGCCTTTTGTACCCGATCAATGCCAACGTGTCTTGTTTTTCAATTTTCCCAAATTTCTTTTGGAGTCTTGCAATTTCTGTAGGATCGTATTTCGACCTAAACGAGTCGTTCAGAGGCGTTTTCGTCAATTACAGGTGCGGAAAACAAGTAATCAACGTAGGAATAGCTTGTAATTCACTTTAAACTCTTTCTGTATTGATTTGACAATGATTACAATCAGTTCTCGATCCGGCAGCACTTCGGTACGAGTTTCGACACACACACCCATTCTGATTCGCTTATCAGCCTATTTATAGAGGATTGGGTTCGCTTATTAGACAGGCCCAATAAGCGAACCACTCGAGCGGACCAGACTTTAGTCACACGAGCGGACCAAAATAATGACGTTCGAGCGATCCTGACCATTGACATTCGAGCGGACCTGACCACTAAAGTCCGTTCGAGCGAACCTACTATACAATTGGACCTATAAGCGAACCAACTAGCCCAATTCTATACAATTTCACATTTTCTCGCATTTCGTGCCCAGATCTAACATTCTAAGACTATGACTCGATACAAGATGAAGTCAACAGATGAAATGCACCAACAGACTCCCCCTCAGATGTTGACGAAGTGCCATCGAACGGAGTGTCATCGAGTCATATCACACTGTCTTCAATTCTTCTGTCTTGATCAGCCACTGGGCTTTTCTCTCTTTAACTTCTTCTCTCTATCTTCATCACCAACAGACTCTCTCACTTTGAAATTTGACAGCGTTTAAGTTTCTCCAATCCAACATGAGCTCCCCTCAAATGTTACATATTCTCTCTCAGATGTTGACATTTCCTGCATACACTCTACCACAAACATAAGATCTATGACAACATTTAAACATATAAACATGCACCAACTCAGACTCTCTCATATGCACCAACATTTAACTCCCTTTCAATTTTCTATCTGTATGATGAACCTCTTGAAATTATGACATTGTTTTTATCAAAACAAACACAGACACCCAAACCAAATGTTCATCATGTTTAGCACTTTGAATTTTGAAAATCAGCTTTTCAACATCAGTTGTCAAAAATCTTTTTGACTTTTCAAAATTTTATGCTAAAACACACTAAAAATCTTTTTGGATTTTTCAGAAAGAAAATAGAAAGTAGAAATAAACTATATAAAATTTTTTGTGAGTTTGTGTAAGAGGATCATATCAGTTATGAAACATATCACTAACACCGTTAAGCTTGATTTCATTTTCAGTTTTAAACAATTTACCTGGATTGTCAGTATGTTTGTCCACTTAAATTTTCACACAAACTTCAATCGATTCAAGATACGAAATTAATGTTCTAAAGACTTAAACTTGATTGTGTATCACTCCACTTGAATATACTCCTGTATCCAGATCCCAAATATTCAGTCTTACAGGTGAGTATACCACAGATGATATCTGTAAAGGGGTAGATGCGAAACCGTGAGAGCTCAGGTCAGAACTTCCGTTCAGCAGAGAGATGACGGCTCGACTTTTGGTGGGTCCCCTTTAGAGGATCTTTTTTACAACAGCAATGACTATCAATTTTATTGTTTCATCGATTTGCTGATGTTACACCCTAATTCGTATTTGACAAAAAGTCGCAGCGGAAACTCGTGCCATAAAATTTCTTTCATTATTAATGTCATGACTTACTTGAAAGTACGTTTTAATATGTATCTTTTACAAAAAAATCAAGCATAAGCCCTGATTACTAATAATACATATTCAGTTATTCCCGTACAATCTAGCTTGTGACTCGCTCTTCGAGCTCTATTCCTCGTGATAACCACCCGTGATTCGTACAACCTGCACTCAGCACATACATTCATCACATTAGTATACAATACATAAACAAAACTCAATACATGTACACTCTCCATTCAGCTTTCTCTCTAACTTTAAGCATATCATTAGCGTATCCATTCCCTTGTGAGTCTTCAATAATGTACCTGCGTAAATCTTCATTTTCCAGGTACATGATTAATATCATTAACACTTAACGTATCCGAGATCATACTTACATATACTCTTGCATACATCCATTCCTCAATACATACATGCCTACACTCATACGTGTCTTCATATATTCATAAATACACTTCTACATATGTACCTACATTCATATGTCTCTACATTCATGCCTACGATCACACGTACTCCCATACATACACAAATACACATTTGCATACATTCATACATTTCTACGCCTTCACATATATACATACCATCATACGTATTTTCATATATGCATAAATACGCTTCTACATACGTACCTACATTCATACATCTCTACATTCATGCATACATACACATCTACATACGGACATACCTCTCCTACATCTTTACGTACATGCATACACTCGTACATATCTTTATACATGCATACATACACATCTACATACGTACATACTTTAACAAACACGTACTAGATCACGCGTACCTCTTACATAATCATACATTATTAACATGGGTCTTTGACTTAGCTTTATAGCCCATAAACATCTAAGGAACCATCAAAATCATGTTTGGGAAAGTCCACCGTAGTCCACGGATATCAAACCGAAGCCCACGGTACATAAATTAACTTAAATAACAAGATTTCAGCTTTTGGGACTTGGGAAGGCCGTCGCCGACGCCCCTAGGGCCGTCGGCGACGGGCCTTGCATTTACCCGTAGCCCAAAAACCCGTAGACAGGTAATTAACCCGTCAGCACAAAAACTGATTTTCTAGAGCCCGTCGGCGACGCCCCCATGCCCGTCGGCGACGCCCTCTAGATTTTGCATTTTTCTGCAGCTCCGTTTCGTCGTCCGTACGCACTAAAACGCGCATAACTTTTGAACCGTTTACCCGTTTAACCTCCCGTTTCTTCCTACATGCTTGTAAATTCACATTCTATCATATGAACTTGAAATCCAACATCTGGTTTAAGGAAAATATTCACTTAAAGCTCTCGGCTTTATATACCCAATTTCACTTATTCGACCCGTTCATGTTTTCGTCAAACTACTCATTTTTTTTAACCCAAAACTTACATAAACGTTATAACTATAATACTTTTACATTATCCGGGGTTCGTACTTGGGATTTATGCACCCGATACCCGGTATGCGTTAAGCTTATTAATTTCATTCATTTATACGAAAACAAACTTGGTTAATACAATTTCAAATTGTTAAATTTATTGTCCATTAACCATAACTCACAACCGGGTATTTATGCTATTAATTCGCGCCTCCGATTCTTGATTAGCGTGCTTATGTACCATTCTACCCATACCCGGTTAAGGTACCGTATTCATTACTTACGCAACCCTTCCGGTATAGTAATAAAACCAAATTTTGACCCATTACATCTACTTGGCGAAAATCATCGATTTCATACGAACCATCCTTATTTGTCCTTAATTATCATACTTAATTAACTAACACATAACTTTACGTAAACAACTAAGGAGTGATTACGGAAATCACTTACCTTATGCGTTCCTAATCGCATTCGCTTTCTTGCTTCCTCTTGACCCATTTGCCTTCCATGCTCATGCGATACCTATCCTTTCATGCCATCATGCCCATGACATTGTTAATATATATATATATATATATATATATATATATATATATATATATATATATATATGTTCATTCCATATCAACATCCATTTTAAATTCATAGTTATATTGACTTCTCTAAATCAATCATTCATCAACGTGCATAAGTCACGGATCGACAATCACATTGTTCCATATTTATGAAATCTAATTCCTTATCATACATAGCACATAATTAGTTTAACATATATCATATGATTCCTCAATACCTTTCATTCATATTCGTAAATCTAATCATGCCATTAACACATTCGTTGACTTTTCAGAAAGTCAACGGTCAAGCATACAAACTCTCAACTTAGTAACTTATGTCCATATTGATGTAGTAGGCCATGATATCGATACCATTTATATTTCATACTCATGTTTTAGAGCACATTAAATCACATGATCAATTTATCACACTACACACATGTATAAACAATTCAATACCAACTAACGCTTTCATCATCCTATAATTGTCAACCACATTCAAGGTTAGTTCTTTAACACAATCTCAATGTCATTCTTTACTAATAAACCCACAAGCTACACATTTAGCGTACATCCCCTTATAGATTACCATTGAACGGCTTGTCCGTCACATGAGGTACACCACACCATTCAAGTATAGGGTGCAAATTCCTAAAACATACTTTTTACCAAAATCATCTCGTTAACCAAATACCCATATGTACTTCATGAAAACATATATCTCATGCTACTTTCACTATCAAATACCTCATTATCACATTCTATTCCTAACTACCAAATTCTTGCATATATATTTCACCTTCTACTTCACCTAGTCATTTCATCAAACACTTGGCGTGCATACAAATTTTCAAGCATAATGTACAAGTATTATTCATACTTTTTCTTCCTAGTTCATGCTTTCAATCATCAACAATACAACATATCCAACAAATCACATACCATGTTCAACCTATCTAGCAAAGATTAATCACATACAACATAGCATATCAAGAATTTGAACAAAGATTGGACATGGGTGACATACCCATGTCGCCATCTTCACCACCAATGGTGGGTTCAACTTCCAAACATCAAATCACTCGAAATCATTCATAATCCAGGTTTTATTTGCTGATTCTAACACTTCCTCATGCTTAATTTCGTATGAAATCAAAGATATATCACATACCCATACTTGAAAGATCATTAAATCAAAAACTGTGACTTACCACATGATTCGCAAGTCTAGATGATCAAGAATTAGGGCTCATGCATAGGATTTCGCCCTGATTTCCATTCCAATTTGTTGATTCTTGAGTTGTGAGGGTTTTTCTCCTTCCCCATCCTGGCTCAGATCGACACACACACACTGAAGTGTGTGTTTGTGCTTTTTAATTTATGTTTTTTAATAAATCATGTTTCCAATTAAACCCTTTCAACCCCTCATGTTTGAGTGTTTAGCTTTAAATAACTATAGTCTACCTTAAGCTAAGGTATCACTAACACTCTAACTAGGTTATTACTCCTAGTTATCATTTAACAAAATAAACGAACAATTACGCTTATATTTTTATTCTTAACGCACATACATATAAATAGCCTAGTTATTTTTATTTCATGCTATAACATAGAAGGCATGCTAGCAAATAATAAAATTCGGATTTTGGGGCGTTACAAGTCTACTCCCCTTAAATAAGGTTTCGTCCCCGAAACCTTTCTCATTTCCTCTTACCCACACACACATTTATGTTTGACTTAATAGTCACATCAAGAGTTCTAACATAATCATCAACAATTTAGCAGTTAGCATATTTCATTCGAACATTCATTATACTAGATGATTATTCGTCTATAATCCTTTTACAACTTCTTATGTACATGCTATTACACATTCATGTTTCATTCCTTAAGGTTACTTATTTTGCCTATCTTTGTAGTTTGACCTCTTAAGGTAAACTGACTTTTCTTACTTATCATAGATGCTTTGGGGTACACATTCGTACTTCCTTCCATTCATGCTTACTTATAAAGACATTCATTACATCCTTTTTATGTTTTAAATCCGTCCCACTGATTTAAATGTAACATCCATACCCTTCATTCCTTCTATGTTCGAATCCATCTAGCGGTTTCAAACATATCATTCGTACCTTTTCTTCCTTACATGTGTTTAACAAAAACTTAAAGTTTTACCTACCTTCAGCAACAAGATTTTAAAGTTAGTCATCTCAGTTGTCGAATCATAATTACTTCATTTTAGTTCCATCCATATATGAGCTTTCTTCTTTCTTACACATTCGACTACCCAAGTAATTGGGTTCGGCATAAACACTCTCAATGAGAGTTAAGCATACGCATTCGACTACCCAAGTAATTGGGTTTGGCATAAACACTCTCAACGAGAGTTAAGCATACATATTCCACTACCCAAATAATTGGGTTTGGCATAAACACTCTCAACGAGAGTTAAGCATACATATTCCACTACCCAAATAATTGGGTTTTTCGCTTTTAATCATAACTTCTTCTTTCAATCCGTATAACGGATTAAGCTTCTAGCATTCATTAGAGCATTCAAAATCACCCGTTCAAAACGGATGGTAGCTTATTCTTATTCGACTTGTTCGCTAGAACCGGTCGACTCGCATAACTTTTCATAACCTTCGTTAGCATAACCAAATCCGCAATGGATTTGCTATTTCGCATTTGCTACAACATAGCGCCCACCCGCTACCCAGTTCTACCGGACATACCTGCAATAATTGCCACGGTCTCACGAACGTCATATGCTTCTTGCGTACTGGCCAGGTGCGCAATTCACACACTAGTTTCGTGCCTTCGTGTAATCATCGCCTTATGCCCGAGGAATGGGTTTCAGTTTCGTGCATATTTCTAAAACTCCCCCAAGACCACATCATTGTCTTTCGTTTAATAATTACTCTCCCAAGGAGACCCCTTTCCCTTTCTTTTGACATCGGTACTCAAACATATTAGTAGTGTGTACCTGGGGTTAATTGCCTATTTGCACCTTTGCCCGCCTTAGCGTTCATCCTATCCTGCATTCACGGATCATCCTCTCCCAATTCTTAAGCTTACCTTGCACATAACATACTATTAGTTCCCTTCAAATACATAACCTAACACATACTTACATTTGCTTTTGCCTTTAGGCCTCGATCGAGTCTTGGATTGTACGGGTTCTTGGTCACGAGAGCACACCGGTTTGAGTTCAAGCATTTGCCTCCTTTTACTTGATTCTCTCAAACCAGGGCTCTGATACCAACTTGTTACACCCTAATTCGTATTTGACAAAAAGTCGCAGCGGAAACTCGTGCCATAAAATTTCTTTCATTATTAATGTCATGACTTACTTGAAAGTACGTTTTAATATGTATCTTTTACAAAAAAATCAAGCATAAGCCCTGATTACTAATAATACATATTCAGTTATTCCCGTACAATCTAGCTTGTGACTCGCTCTTCGAGCTCTATTCCTCGTGATAACCACCCGTGATTCGTACAACCTGCACTCAGCACATACATTCATCACATTAGTATACAATACATAAACAAAACTCAATACATGTACACTCTCCATTCAGCTTTCTCTCTAACTTTAAGCATATCATTAGCGTATCCATTCCCTTGTGAGTCTTCAATAATGTACCTGCGTAAATCTTCATTTTCCAGGTACATGATTAATATCATTAACACTTAACGTATCCGAGATCATACTTACATATACTCTTGCATACATCCATTCCTCAATACATACATGCCTACACTCATACGTGTCTTCATATATTCATAAATACACTTCTACATATGTACCTACATTCATATGTCTCTACATTCATGCCTACGATCACACGTACTCCCATACATACACAAATACACATTTGCATACATTCATACATTTCTACGCCTTCACATATATACATACCATCATACGTATTTTCATATATGCATAAATACGCTTCTACATACGTACCTACATTCATACATCTCTACATTCATGCATACATACACATCTACATACGGACATACCTCTCCTACATCTTTACGTACATGCATACACTCGTACATATCTTTATACATGCATACATACACATCTACATACGTACATACTTTAACAAACACGTACTAGATCACGCGTACCTCTTACATAATCATACATTATTAACATGGGTCTTTGACTTAGCTTTATAGCCCATAAACATCTAAGGAACCATCAAAATCATGTTTGGGAAAGTCCACCGTAGTCCACGGATATCAAACCGAAGCCCACGGTACATAAATTAACTTAAATAACAAGATTTCAGCTTTTGGGACTTGGGAAGGCCGTCGCCGACGCCCCTAGGGCCGTCGGCGACGGGCCTTGCATTTACCCGTAGCCCAAAAACCCGTAGACAGGTAATTAACCCGTCAGCACAAAAACTGATTTTCTAGAGCCCGTCGGCGACGCCCCCATGCCCGTCGGCGACGCCCTCTAGATTTTGCATTTTTCTGCAGCTCCGTTTCGTCGTCCGTACGCACTAAAACGCGCATAACTTTTGAACCGTTTACCCGTTTAACCTCCCGTTTCTTCCTACATGCTTGTAAATTCACATTCTATCATATGAACTTGAAATCCAACATCTGGTTTAAGGAAAATATTCACTTAAAGCTCTCGGCTTTATATACCCAATTTCACTTATTCGACCCGTTCATGTTTTCGTCAAACTACTCATTTTTTTTAACCCAAAACTTACATAAACGTTATAACTATAATACTTTTACATTATCCGGGGTTCGTACTTGGGATTTATGCACCCGATACCCGGTATGCGTTAAGCTTATTAATTTCATTCATTTATACGAAAACAAACTTGGTTAATACAATTTCAAATTGTTAAATTTATTGTCCATTAACCATAACTCACAACCGGGTATTTATGCTATTAATTCGCGCCTCCGATTCTTGATTAGCGTGCTTATGTACCATTCTACCCATACCCGGTTAAGGTACCGTATTCATTACTTACGCAACCCTTCCGGTATAGTAATAAAACCACATTTTGACCCATTACATCTACTTGGCGAAAATCATCGATTTCATACGAACCATCCTTATTTGTCCTTAATTATCATACTTAATTAACTAACACATAACTTTACGTAAACAACTAAGGAGTGATTACGGAAATCACTTACCTTATGCGTTCCTAATCGCATTCGCTTTCTTGCTTCCTCTTGACCCATTTGCCTTCCATGCTCATGCGATACCTATCCTTTCATGCCATCATGCCCATGACATTGTTAATATATATATATATATATATATATATATATATATATATATATATATATATATATATATGTTCATTCCATATCAACATCCATTTTAAATTCATAGTTAGATTGACTTCTCTAAATCAATCATTCATCAACGTGCATAAGTCACGGATCGACAATCACATTGTTCCATATTTATGAAATCTAATTCCTTATCATACATAGCACATAATTAGTTTAACATATATCATATGATTCCTCAATACCTTTCATTCATATTCGTAAATCTAATCATGCCATTAACACATTCGTTGACTTTTCAGAAAGTCAACGGTCAAGCATACAAACTCTCAACTTAGTAACTTATGTCCATATTGATGTAGTAGGCCATCATATCGATACCATTTATATTTCATACTCATGTTTTAGAGCACATTAAATCACATGATCAATTTATCACACTACACACATGTATAAACAATTCAATACCAACTAACGCTTTCATCATCCTATAATTGTCAACCACATTCAAGGTTAGTTCTTTAACACAATCTCAATGTCATTCTTTACTAATAAACCCACAAGCTACACATTTAGCGTACATCCCCTTATAGATTACCATTGAACGGCTTGTCCGTCACATGAGGTACACCACACCATTCAAGTATAGGGTGCAAATTCCTAAAACATACTTTTTACCAAAATCATCTCGTTAACCAAATACCCATATGTACTTCATGAAAACATATATCTCATGCTACTTTCACTATCAAATACCTCATTATCACATTCTATTCCTAACTACCAAATTCTTGCATATATATTTCACCTTCTACTTCACCTAGTCATTTCATCAAACACTTGGCGTGCATACAAATTTTCAAGCATAATGTACAAGTATTATTCATACTTTTTCTTCCTAGTTCATGCTTTCAATCATCAACAATACAACATATCCAACAAATCACATACCATGTTCAACCTATCTAGCAAAGATTAATCACATACAACATAGCATATCAAGAATTTGAACAAAGATTGGACATGGGTGACATACCCATGTCGCCATCTTCACCACCAATGGTGGGTTCAACTTCCAAACATCAAATCACTCGAAATCATTCATAATCCAGGTTTTATTTGCTGATTCTAACACTTCCTCATGCTTAATTTCGTATGAAATCAAAGATATATCACATACCCATACTTGAAAGATCATTAAATCAAAAACTGTGACTTACCACATGATTCGCAAGTCTAGATGATCAAGAATTAGGGCTCATGCATAGGATTTCGCCCTGATTTCCATTCCAATTTGTTGATTCTTGAGTTGTGAGGGTTTTTCTCCTTCCCCATCCTGGCTCAGATCGACACACACACACTGAAGTGTGTGTTTGTGCTTTTTAATTTATGTTTTTTAATAAATCATGTTTCCAATTAAACCCTTTCAACCCCTCATGTTTGAGTGTTTAGCTTTAAATAACTATAGTCTACCTTAAGCTAAGGTATCACTAACACTCTAACTAGGTTATTACTCCTAGTTATCATTTAACAAAATAAACGAACAATTACGCTTATATTTTTATTCTTAACGCACATACATATAAATAGCCTAGTTATTTTTATTTCATGCTATAACATAGAAGGCATGCTAGCAAATAATAAAATTCGGATTTTGGGGCGTTACAGCTGAGGGTTGCGCTTTTTTCAAGCATTTGCAGAAAGTATTATCCGGGGACTAGGTCAGAACTTCCATTCAGCAGAAGTCCCGGGATAATACCCCAGATATCACTGAGTATAAAGACCTAGTATCTCAGAATACGGGACCTTTCAAACAAGATTTCGGGGGTTACCCATATATCCAAGAATAGTTACCCACGAATCAAGCAAGTTTGATTTAGGTTTATATCTCGTTTCAATTTACTAAAAGTGCGAAAATCTACTGACACATCCGCAGTAAGATCGTTTATCACTTTTAAACTTTCCAAATCTTTAGCGTGTTGCGATAGTTCACTGATGTACTATCATTTCCTCTTTTTCGCAACAAAACTCATTTTTGATTTTTATCATGTTTTTGTTTTTTTTCAAATTTTCTGATGTTTTTGGATTTTCTAAAAAAATTCTTAAATTCTTACTCCCCCTAAAATTCAAACACATTAACGAAAATATGAAAACAAACTGTACAGAAACATGACAACCGATATTAAATCACCTCAAATCGCCATTCACTAGGCATAAACAATCAGAACTCCCCCTATCAACAAACTATTTTCCCATTTAGATTTCAAAACACTTAAGTTTGTTTTAATCAAAATGGTTTTTCCGGAAAAAAGTTTGATTGATTTTACCACCATTTGTAGGTTTAACAAACAAGTGTTCGGGGGTATGGTTCATCATCTTGTCTATCGACCAATGTAGGAAAATACAAGTACAAATTAATGTCCTTGATTATCCATATGCAATCAAAGTATCTCATCACTTGCAAAAAATAATCACTAAACATAAACAAACCTCGTTTACCGTTTGTATGAATGACGTTACCGAATTAAATTCAAGAAAGATGCCGATTCATGATCCACGATACCATCTTGGGATCTCCGGCAAGTCCTGAGACTTATTGTTCGAAGTATGTACCATCCCAGTCACAAACCAGGGATGGTTCAACTTTTTCCTTCTTTGTCTTCTTCGCATAGAATTCTTTAACTCCATTGACTTTTTGATCAATCATCTTTCCAAAGATATGCTTGACTTTGGAGTTAAAGATTTTATCAGCATCAAAATCCTGTTCATCATGATAAAATTGATTAGAAATCTCAACTTTACCAATCTTCTTCTTGTAATTCTCAGCCCGAAGTAATGGAAACTCTTCATCATTAACAATCAGAACTGAGTTCTCAACTTTTACATCAGCTTCACAATTTGAAACAACTTGTGGCTCAACTGATTTTGTGGAATCAGTTTCATCGCCTGAAGATAGCTCCTCTGATTTTGATCCATCAGAATCATCGCTAGATCTTTCACCACCCTTCTTCACAAAACATTTTTGTTTATCGGATTTTACATTCTTTTTGTAAAACTTGTTCGAACTCTCACCCTCTTCAAAAATAGTATTTTTAAACAATTTAGTTCTATCCAGTGGTGATTCGAACGCAAACACCTTTTCTGAGATTTTGAGAAAAACTCCCTGTTTTGATTGTATCGCCTGAGAACAATCTTTGGCGATATGTCCAACGTTGTTGCACTTGAAACAGGTTCTCTAGTCCTTCTTTTGTTCAGCTACCTTCTTCAACTCAGCTTGTTTCTTTTTCAGAAACTCACTGTTTGTTTCCTTCCAGAAACTTGTCTTTTCTTCTTCATCAGTTGATGTATCTGAAACAAATGACATTTTGGATTTAAAATCACGAACATATTTTTCATTTTTCTGTTTTTCTGTAGGAGTAAAACCTAATCCTTTCTTTTTGAAATTACCGTTATGGTTTGATCTCTTTTGGAAATCTGAACCAGAACCGTAATTCTTTTTCTTGTTTAATCTCTGTTGAACTCTTGAGGTGTAAGGTTTAGGTTTCTCAATAAGACATAAGCCTTTTATTTCAGAAATATTGATTTCTGTGAGTATGAAAACCTTTTTAATCAGTTCAGTTTTGACACCTCTTATTGGAAATTCATCATCAGAATATAATTTGTCAGAATCATTCAAAGTGTAAGCCACTTTAAACAATCCATCATCCAAATTAGATTTTGACAACAAAAATTTTCTATCATAAACTAATTTGCCCTGTTTTTCTGTTTGACACTGTGTGCTTGACCCAGACTTTGACTTTTCAACATCATCACTCTCTAACACATGATCCATGACTTTCTTCATCAATTGAGACTGTTGATCAGTGTCAGATGATGTAAATACAACATCAATATTTTCTGGAAGATTTACTGACGACTCTGACTCCCACTGTAAATTTGTGGCCTTTTTGACTCTTTCATCGTTAGGATATCTAGGCAAATATCCATTTTCCAGCGGGGGTGGACACTTGTTATAACTGACACCTTGCTTCTTACCAGATGGCATCTTTTTAGTATCCTTTTTCTTGTCACTCTTCTTCTTGTCAGCAATCTTTTCCTCAACACTAACTTCAGCTGCTTTCTCTTCAGTTACCTCATCGTCTTCCCATACCTTCATGCTCTCAACCGTCGGATAAATCCTGTCAATAACATAGGAAGTACATGAGTAACTTTTTAATAAACGATTAACTCTCTCCGTTTCAATTCTTTGCAGCTCAAGCTTTTGTTCCAAAGCAGCACATTTCTCAATGAAATTGTTTACAACTTTTTGCTTTGTCATAAAAGATCCCTGAAGTGTCTTCATTGTTGTGGCTTGTTCTTCACTCGTTTGATTGTACTGATTCATCGTCTTATTCAGCACATCATAAGACTCCTTCAAACTGTTCAAGTTGTAAATCAAAGTGTTGTTCTGCTTCTTTACAGCTTCACAGTTTTCACACTTCACCGGAATCTTTTTCGCATCAACTTCTTCATCAACTTTGAATTTTGGAACTTCTTTCACCTTTTGTCTTCTTACTACCGGAACCTCTTCATCATCACTGCTCACCGGTTTCTTGATCTTTTTCTTTTTCTTCTTGGCTTTTTCATCTTCACTATCACTTTCAGTAAGCAGCTTCATATCTTCTTTATATTTTCTTGCCCAATATTCCGTATCATCATCACTATCATCTACAACCTTTGCTGTAAAAGCAGAGTAAGCTGTAGTTTGATCAGGAATATAATCATCCCAAGTGAAATTTGCCCAGCTAAAACCCTCTGGTAATCTCTCATCATCTTGATCAATTATCAAAGCACTACCATCCCTTCTTTTTCCACAATCATAACTACTCACACAAGCCCTCTTTCCAGTGTCTTCAATTACATCTCTTCCATGTGCAGTTTGAGCTTGATGTTTTTGTTGTTGAGATGATTGTTGACCAACTTGGTGGTAGATGGCTTTCCGATAGTAATCATTATTATTGTTGAACGGATTTTGAGCCCCACTTGCTTCTCGGTTAGTGCACTCCCTCTTGAGGTGTCCTTTTTCCCTACACCGAAAACAAGTGACTTTAGATTTGTCGAAACCTAAAGTAGAAACATTCGCATCACGAAGATCATCTCTCCCCGTGATTTGTTTGAATTTCTCAGCTCTCCGTAACACGCTAGCCAGACACCACTTTATGTCCATCAGCTCCATTTCTTCAGCATCTATCTGGTCGTAATCTTCTTTGGTTAACATTGGATTCCCGATACGACCTGCAACAAAACAAGTGTAAGATTCCAAAACCATTCCAAACAAAGACATTTGGTTTTTGGCAACTTCCTCAGAATAATCTTGATCATTTTCAAGATTTAACACAATGTTACACTGTAATTTTCTCCCCTTTTTAGTTGCTGAAATATTTGGATCAAAAGATGAAAATGGTGTGAAACTGGTTTTGCTGTTTGATCCAGATGATGGACTTCCAGATGAATTCTTGGCACTGTAGGCAGTCTCAACCTTAGGAGATAGATTTGAAGATTTCTTTTCATTAACTCCTGCCTTATAATACAACCCAATGTCCTGTTCACCATCAAAATCTTTCATTCTGATCACTTTCCGTTGTTCCATTTCTTGAGCCTCTATTTTTTCAATGAACTTACTGAGCGTCAGATTGCTAAAACCCTTCTTGTTTCTGAGCATCGTAAGGTATGTGCCCCAAGTCTCATAGGGCAACGCATCAGCAAGTTTCTCTATCAACTCATCAGTGCTCTTCTCAATACTCAACCTTTTCATGTTGGCAAGCAGATTACAATAACGTTCAATAATCTCTCGTGTACTCTCATTCTTTAAACCACGGAAAAGATCAAACTCTTTCTTTAGAAGTGATTTTTTGCTTTTAACCATTTCTTCACTTCCTCTAAACTTTGAACGTAAAGCTTTCCAAATCGAATATGACTTTCCATTGTGTTGCAAAAGCACCATAATATCCTCCTTCACTGCCTGTTGAAGAAGACTAAGCATCATTTTCTCATCTTTGTACTTCTTCCGAGCATCAGCAGATAAATCTTTGATTGGAACGGGTTCTTCATAATCGTTCAATGGTCGAACATACTTTGTTTCTACGCATTCCCAAGCGTCAAGATAATTCGCTTGCACCCAATTTTCAAACCGACCTTCCCAACCCTTATACTCTTCAATATTCAGTCTTGGTGGTTTTTGCATCGTGCCCGTTTCGTTCTCGAGCATCGTATTTTGCGCGAAGGTAATCGGAGTCACCGGCGTAGCGAATGCGTTAAAAAATTCCTCGTCCATCTTCAAAATTTTTGAAAAGTTCAATAATCAGCCTTAAAAGCGAACCGGGATGCCAAATAGACACAAAAGCGGACCAATCAGATCAACAAGCGGACCAGACTGCAATTCGGACACAAAAGCGGACCGAATGTGTCTTTGGAGCGAACCGGATTGATCAGATGAGCGGACCGGATGGGTCAGATAAGCGGACCAGATGTTGGAGCGGACCAACTAAGTCAAATAAGAGGACCGGATTGTAACTCGGTCGAATAAGCGAACTGGACGTGTTAATTTGGAGCGGACCGTATGAGCGAACCGGATGATCAAAAAAGCGAACTAATTGAACTGATTTTGGAGCGAACCAGTGTGATTCGACCGAAAGAGCGGACCAGTATCACCCGACCGAATAAGCGGATCTCCAATCGGACCTCATTTTTCTTCGAATTTTGGCTCCAAACTTTCAAGGGTTTATCTCTGTAGTATTACGCACGATCTGTGAAATTTTCAGCTGATTCTGACCGTTGAAAGTGTCTGAAATGAAGAAAGAAGGTGTAGAAGTCAGAAATTTTGAAGAATTTCAGCTATTCTCTGCAGAACTCCTCCTCCTGAAGCTCTGATACCAATTGTAGGATCGTATTTCGACCTAAACGAGTCGTTCAGAGGCGTTTTCATCAATTACAGGTGCGGAAAAAAAGTAATCAACGTAGGAATAGCTTGTAATTCACTTTAAACTCTTTCTGTATTGATTTGACAATGATTACAATCAGTTCTCGATCCGGCAGCACTTCGGTACGAGTTTCGACACACACACCCATTCTGATTCGCTTATCAGCCTATTTATAGAGGATTGGGTTCGCTTATTGGACAGGCCCAATAAGCGAACCACTCGAGCGGACCAGACTTTAGTCACACGAGCGGACCAAAATAATGCCGTTCGAGCAATCCTGACCATTGACATTCGAGCGGACCTGACCACTAAAGTCCGTTCGAGCGAACCTACTATACAATTGGACCTATAAGCGAACCAACTAGCCCAATTCTATACAATTTCACATTTTCTCGCATTTCGTGCCCAGATCTAACATTCTAAGACTATGACTCGATACAAGACGAAGTCAACAGATGAAATGCACCAACAATTTCAATTTGCAGTACAACATCTTCTGGTATTGCTTGGAACAGATAAGCAATTGCCGACTTATCTTTCTTAACATTCGTTTCCCAAATTCCATTCGCTTCCAAAATCGTTTTGATGTGAATTGCCCAAACCGTATAGTTTGTCGGTTTCAAAATTGGACACTAGAATTGGGAAAGAGAAATTCCTTCCTTTTGAATTATAATTTGTGGATTTTGTCCGGGTGCACTTGACATATCTTCTGACCGAACAATCTTCACTTTTAATAAACTTTATTTTCTTGGTTTTTCTAAACCTCTAATCCTTAACCCGCGTATAACCCAACGCGTAAAAATCAATCAATCTAATTCTTACAAAACCCCATTTTGAACCAAAAATAAAGCTGATCTGAACTTTGCAAATTGAGAAATAAAAGCTAATCGCGAATTCCCTGCGATGCCTAGAGCCTGTTGCTCTGATACCAATTGTTGCCCAGAATGATTTTTGACCACTAGATCGCAAATGATAAAACTAACTTGAATATATATAAACTAAAGTTTCGAATACAATGAATGTGATTGAATGTAAATGAACGAAATACAAATGAGAAATATAAGCCCTATTTATAGTTTCTATTGGGTGTGAGTGAATAGACGCGTCCTTTCATGAACGGGTGTGTCTCTTGGATTGTGTGGATGTGATTAATCGTAAAGAGGTGTGTCCTTTTATCCAAAAGTTGCGTCTGTTGTCTCCCTTGTGGCTGCTGATCACGAATGGGTGTCTCCCAAGGAGACATGTCGATTTAGGTGGAAGTTACCAACTTCCAAATTGTCAACTTTGGTCCCCATACTTTGTAATCGCCAAATAACTAACTTTTAACTAATTACTAGATAAACCATTGCACTTTGATGTGTAGAGATTAGTGATTTTAAATATTGCATTGATTTTTGTTCTGTGTTACTAGAAGATTCACCATCTTGAATGATATTATCAATTAGCAACTCTGTGATATCTAGCTTCAGTACTTACGCAAGAAACAACAGCTTGACATGAATTACATTGGAATCCAATGGTACTGACTGTTGGATTATTCGGGTTTGCTTACGGGTCACGGGTCGGTGTGTTATCGGGCCGCTGTTTAACTGATTACGGGTCGAAGTTTTATGGGTCACGTTTCATCAATAATTTGCACGTGAAAAGATTTGATCAGGAGTTTGACCAAGTTTCATGCATCTTTACGTTGGAGATCATGGAGGGAATTGTGAAGTTTGTTGATGATATTTTGTTATCTATTTTAGCATGTGCTATTTAGTTTTTTCTTTAGTATAAATAGGATAGAATAGTTGTGTTGTAGTTAACCCTTTTGTTTTAATCGAAACAACAATTTGCATTCTCTTGCATATTTACAAACAAATACAGAGTGTTGAGTGTGGAGTGGGGCCTGTAACCAACATTTGGTATCAAAGCCTAGGGCTCGTGAAGACGGAGAAGGGCGGTTTGAGAGTCGGGTTCTTGAAAGGGGTGTAGCGCGTTGCTGCGGGGCAAACACAGCAGGAAAACGGGTTGTCTGGGAGAGCAGGTGGCTGTTCGGGACTGGTTGCAGCGTTAGATGTAAACAGAAAGATGTTTTGGGTCAAGCGTTGTTGTGGTAGACGTACCGGTTTAGACAACAGGGTGATCGACATCAGTTTTCGGTGCTGTTTCGGGACTATTATACAGCAGAAGGTGGAGGGTGTTCGTGTCAGTCGTTGTCGCCGGTGAAGTACCGGTTAAGACGACGGGGGTGACCGGTGATAAACACTTGTTTTTTGGGGCTGCTAGTGGTGATTAAAGGAGGAAGATAAAGGGTTGTTCGGATGTTAGTTGCGGGTTTGCGCAGCTGTTATACAACGGTGACAACAGCAGAATGTTTTGCGGAAGCCTTAATCGGATTGTTCGTGATAAGAGGAGACCGGCGTAGTGCGTGAAAAGCGGGTAGAATGGATCCGTCAAAGCAGGTGGCTTTGGATTCGTCTCGTTTGGCAAGGAGAGGAAACGGAAGAAACGGGTGGCTTGTTTTCTTTGTCGGTGGAGAGCCTCTTGAGCAAGGGTGATCGAAAAAAAGGTTGTTGAAAGAAAAGGAAGAACACATTGGTGACATTATGGCTTTAGAGTTCAATCGGGTGGCTTTAGATGTGACCGTGGAGAGGTCGTTGATCCGTTATAAGTCGTGATGTTAATGAACGGTGTTCCAACGTTATGCCATGTTACATGTTACGAGCGTGGTGTTTTTTATTTGGGTTGAACCAAGACATTGGACGTGATCGAGGTGAAGATCGGGTGTCCGTTAGATGTCATAGTGGTTCGAAACCGAGGTGATTCGGTGTTGCGGTGAAGGCGTAAACAAACACCGATTAAGGGGGTGATTGTTGGATTATTTGGGTTTGTTTACGGGTCACGGGTCGGTGCGTTATCGGGTCGCGGTTTAACGGATTACGAGTCGAAGTTTAATGGGTCACATTTCATCAATAATTTGCACGTGAAAAGATTTGGTCAGGAGTTTGACCGAGTTTCATGCATGTTTACGTTGGAAATCATGGAGGGAATTGTGAAGTTTGTTGTTGATATTTTGTTATCTATTTTAGCATGTGTTATTTAGTTTCTTTTTAGTATAAACTAGAATTAGTACTCGCCGCAATGCGGCGGGGTTCTTACATATGTGTCGGCATTGCGATGGGGTTCTTACGTATGTGTCGGCAGAGCAGGACAAATCATTCAGTAACTTCGTATAACTACATCTATAATAAGACTTGCTCATAGAATAACTGCAAAACATGCTAAAAACAATAACATGACCCTTTGGTATATGTTGCCACTAACACATCCCTATTATATGATTCTTGTTCGAAGTAAAACAATTCGTTCTGTGATGTTGAGAACTCGACAGCCAAACAAAAAAGGAAGAAGAGCAACAAAATCTCAGTCATAACCAAAACAAAAAAAAAACAGCATAACGGTATTCAAAAACGCAATGTTACGTTAATTTACAGCAACAAAAAAAAAAGCTTAATATAACTAAACAAAGCAAGGGGCATCAAAGGAAAGACGCAACACAACCAACACCACCCTTTTATAAGGTCTACCAATGTTGATGTTGGATTATCGCCATGTCAGCAGTTCACACTTTTAATAATGTCCCAACTCCAACTAAACAAAAAA